>NC_056739.1:1492415493-1492715493 GCF_019279795.1 Protopterus annectens
AGCCTGCTGCAACTGCAGATCTAAAATTTCTGTTGTGGAAAACAGCTTTTCTGGTAGCTATTACCTCTGCTAGAAGGGTTTCAGAATTACAGGCCTTGTCCATCAAACTTCCGTGCATGATTTTTCTTAAAGACAGAGTTTCCCTTCGAACCAGTCCAGCCTTTCTTCCTAAGGTGGCATCTCCAATCAATATCAATCTATAAATTTGCCTGTGTTCTTTCCCAGTTTTACGAACAAGATGGAATACAAACTACACATGTTGGATGTTCATAGACAGTTACAATTCTGTTTACACAGGACAAAAAATTTTTCGTAAATCTGATCAATTGTTTGTTTCCTTCTATAGACCCTTTTTGGGGAAACCTATTTCCAAGGTCACTATAGCTAGATAGATTTCATCATGCATCCTGCAGGTCTATAAGGACAAAGGGGTGTCTCCTCCAGGTCAGGTAAAAGCTCATTCCACTAGGTCCATGGCTACGTCTGTGGCTTTCTGGTCTAGAGTGTCTTTGGATGACATTTGCTCTGCAGCTACTTGGTCCTCATCTCATACATTTATTTCTCATTACAAAGTGGATTTGACTTCAAGAAGGAGAGCATCCTTTGCCTCCGTGGTGCTCCAGAATAACCTTCCATGAGGGCCTCCCAGGAGTTTAGTAGCTGGGGACTCTGTCCCACAGGTTGAAGACCAAATGAAGTAAACTACTTCAGATAAAGAAATGATGTACTCACATAACGTTCCATCTGAGTAGTTGTACTTCATTTGTCTTCAACCATCCCTCCCTCCTTGCCCCAGACCTTGGCACATGATCAGCCTATGGGCTGCATTATAGGTCACAATTATCGGGTATCCGGTCAGGTTCTATGTGTAAGTTCAGCAAACTCAATCTGGGGATGGAAGGCAGTGGAGCTGTATTATGGGCAAGGGGAGGAGTCTGGAGCATTGGAGCTGATGCTAGTAATATTTGTCAGCTCAGATCCAGTATGGATCCGTATTCCCACAGGTTGAAGACAAATGAAGTACAGCTACTCAGATGGAACATTATAGTGAGTACATAACTTCTTTTTTTACCACTTTATTCTGTGAAAGAAAGGTCTTCTGAAGACTAACAGTGAACCCAGAAAAGTCAAAGTGGGGGAGTGGGGAGTGGTAGTGCTTGGATTTCTGGAAGTTAAGAAGCAACTCCAGACTTTAGACAAGGCTTATGATTTGAGATGGTGCCCTGTTAAGCACCAACAGTGATGTTGCCTGGAAGAACCTACTAAGGGGAAATGCAAATGCAGTGGGTTCTGCAAAAAAGCAATAACTGGAATTGGGTCCTTCATAAATATCCAGAGAGCAGTAGCCAAACCAAAGGTCATTGAAGTTAACTGATAATGGAAACCCTCTGCTCTGAATCTGGGGAACCACCTGTGATCCTTGAGGACTGGAATATGAAGATGGGCATCCTTTGGATCTGAGGTAACCATCAGGGCTTGAGCAAACAGAAGGGCTAACAACATTTGAAGAGTTAGCATCCTAAATTTTTGAGATTTACAGGTAAGCATTCAGCTCTTGAAATATCTAGAATGGACCTCCATACTCCTCCTTATCTGGAAGCCAAGAAGACTCCAAAATAAAATCCGTTGTTTTGTTTCAGAGAAGTGACTGGCTGTGTTACTCCTTGTCTAGGAGTTCTAGGATTATGGATCAGATAAGATGTTTTTTGACCTTTTGGTATGAATGGTATTCCTGTTGTACATCTTTGCCCACTGATATTTGTATACTGTTGCACTGATTTGGAGTACCTGTTTGCATTTGATTGTCTCAAACCATGAGGAACTGTGACACTCTTCAGCAGTCTTGGCAGTGGGTTTGAACTGGGGTGGCAGTGTGAGGTTTTATGTAGTCCTGTCATGCTCCATGGATGTGTAGTGTTTGGCTGTGCAAGATGGCTGTACAAGGCTGGGTGAGGGGTAATCCTTGCCATCACGTCACCCAACAATGTTGTGCATTGCAGGAGTGTAGTAAATGCAATGTCCCACACAGATGGGTACTACATTATCTGGCCTGACATCCTGCTTACCAATGTGTAGGGCCATAGCTTTGCAATGCATGTCATGTCTGTGTTTGATAATCCTTCACATGGACATTGCCTGGGATGTGCATGTCCCACAATACTGTACAGTGACATGTACAGGTGTACCTGGTTTGGCAGACACATGTAGTGTACACAGCCTGTTATACCCCGATATGCCAATACTGGCCTGGTGTGGCAAAACCTGCTTATAGTGAGCAGGTCGGCCCTGCAGCTGCATGGGTAGAATGGACAGGTATTGGTACAGCTGGTGTCAGTGGCATGGGTCCAAACAGGGCACATGTGTACAGCATTGTCTGGCCTTAGTGGATCACATATGATGGCACCACATATGTTGCAGCCATTCAATGTGGAACATAGTGAAGGCACAATTTCCACATATATGTGCCTATTGTACCACTGTACAGGGTGCCATGTCCTCTGCAGGCCACTGCGGTCACACCATGCCTACTATCTGTCCTCAACGTGCATGTTACTAGCAACATAGTGGAATATCCTAGGCAAGGTTGTATGTGCATGGCACATGGGTGCAGGACATATATCAGGTACTAGTAGGGCTGCATACTTAGTTCACCAGCCCTTTTGCCAGATGTATGGGTATGGCTTGCCAACATAGTGCCATGGCTGACTGCCAGCTGTACTTCTCATGAGGTGGCCAATGTGTCATAAGATGGATACTATATAGGAAAACTACAAAACCCCCTCCCAAACATGTCCAATGGTAAGACAGTCACGGCCACCTCTACACAGGCTCTGACAGACAAACACACACTTGCCATGTCCTGTATAAAAACCCCTACTGTATCACACTGCAGCAACACGCATTTAGGGCATGCGCTACGGCGAATACTACAAAGCACTGTACTTGTCTCACTCAGGCAGACACACACAGACACACACACACACTTGGCATGTCTAGGATTAGAACACCGACCTAACTGCTTTACTGCACTACAGCATTAAGCAGTTACACAATGCGCTACCGAGATTACTGGGACACAGCATTCCCAGAGGTGTATTTGTAGATGGATGACATCATCGGCCTTACTAACAGTAGGTATAAGAAATGTATGGAGTGTGAGCAGTATGAAAGCATTACTCAGTCCTTAGGCAAACGGACACACACACACACACACACACACACACACACACACACACACACACACACACACACGGCAAGTGTGGGACTAGAACACCTACCTAACTACTTTATTACACTACAGCATTACGCAGTTACAGAATGCGCTACCGAGATTACATAGACACAGCACTCCCAGTGGTGTATTTGTAGATGGGTGACATCATCGGCCTTGATAACGGTGGGTATAAGAAATGTATGGAGCGTGAGCAGTATAAAAGCATTACTCAGTCCTCAGGCAAACGGACACACACACACACACACACACACACACACACACACACACACACACACACACACACGGCAAGTGTGGGACTAGAACACTAACCTAACTACTTTATTACACTACAGCATTATGCAGTTACAGAATGTGCTACCGAGATTACTGGGACACAGCCCTCCCAGAGGTGTATTTGTAGATGTGTGACATCATCGGCCTTGCTAACGGTGGGTATAAAAAATGTATGGAGTGTGGGCAGTCTAAAAGCAATTTAGAGTCCACTGGCAAATGGGGACAGACATACACACACACACACACACACACACACACACACACACACACACACACACACACACACACACACACATGCCAATGGTGAGTACAGAACACCTGCCTATTTACAGATTACTATTACAATACTACATACTTACGAATCATGCCACACAGACTACACATGTCACGGCTGTCATTATGACCATCTGGGAATGCGGACATCAACAGGGAATCTTCAGTTAAGATGTACTTACCTGTGAACCTGTTTGTTTAAAGTAGGAATCCATCCTGACCTGGAGTATGCCCATCTGTGGAATGGACGACTACTACCACTATACAGGGTTACTATGGCCATGCCCATACACAGAGGCACATAACCGACACAAGGTGTCACTGGGCATGCTCACACACTTAGTAGCACAGGGCTGTTCGGAATGCACTATGTGTCCATCTACACAAGGATATACTGGGCATGCTCATACACTTAGTAGCACAGGAGGCATGCTCACACACTTAGTAGCACAGGGCTGGTCGGAATGCACTACTATGTGTCCATCTACACAAGGATATACTGGGCATGCTCATACTCCTAGTAGCACAGGGCTGACTGGGATACACTCTGATGCTAAACACAGAGGGCCACAGTGGCCATGCTATTACAGGTAGACGTAAAGAACGCATTGTAATGAGCTCTGGTGTTAGTAGTTGTCATTGTTAGTGGGAATGCTGCTCTATATATATTTGACACCAGTCTTTTACACAACATCAGCTGTCATTCTGGGATGACATGCCTGACAGCAGGCAAGCCTTTGTCATATATCACATGCATCCATGATACAAGGGAGTGTGGCTATTACCCAAGTCGCATTCGCCCAGACAGTGCCATTCCAAGGCAAATGCCCTAAACACAGGTTAACTCCCATACACCTACAGGACAACTGCATTGTTTTCTTATGCTAACCAGTGCTAGATGTGTAGTGTCCATATACACAGCTGGTCACTGTAGATCCAACAATGGGGAGTACTGACATCTGTGCAGTGAGGAACACCTGGCTGATGTCACTGTAGTGCACAACAGCACTACCACCATATACCTCAGAACCTAGCACTACCACCATATACCTCAGAACCAAACATGTGGGCCATAACACAGGTACGGACCACTCCAGGTGGTGTACCCACTTACATAAAGGCCACTCACATGTACTGACTGGTTCCCCCACGAATGGCATCACAGATGAGCCATGTGCAGGACACAGTGTCACATGCTGCATTCTAGGATGTAAACTGCAGACACCGCCATGTCCTTGGAACACCAACACGCAACCATACATGTATGACATAGAAGAGTACACCACCATGTGACCCTTGACCTATGTACTGTACTAAGCTCTACATCAACTGTAGAGAGTACACATGTACTGGCACAGTTGCATCATGTGTTATGCAATGCAATGATACTACTGTCTATGACCAGGTCAGCTGTTCATATACTACTGTATTTTTATATTTATATTTATATTAATGTCATGTTTCTTTAATGTTTTTAAGTGGATACAATGTATTACTTGAAAGTTTGCTATTTAAACAACAGGAAATGATGATTTTACTGTTTGAAAAAGTTTGGCAATGGCCAGACGAAAGCGCTTACCTTACTTGTTGCTCTGTGTCTGTGTTATTTCATTTTATATTTTACTGAATTGGAAGTAAAGAACTTTCTCAGCCAGTTTGTGTATTGGTGGTTTGATTACTACTATCAGTGTTGATGTCCCCGGACTTAGACCGTACTGACTACCTGCACATGTGTATTCTCTGTGGCGCATCATGCAGGCGCACAGTACTGTAATGATAATTTGCACATAGGCAGGGGTCCTCATCCCACCAGTAGCAACTGTGTGCGAGTGTGTGTTACTGTGTCGGTGAAGCTGTGAGTGTGTGTTACAGTGTCACTGAATACATGTATCATTTGCATCATGCATCATGCATCATTTGCACCCATATATGCAGATCTTTTTATGGGATATTATGAAGCAACATTCATATATGATGTCCAGCATAATATAAACATTCAGGATCTAGATATCTGGCGTAGATATCTAGATGACTGTTGGATGGTGTTGCGTGGAGAATTGGACCAGTTGTCTGAGTTTGTAACATATTTGAATAGCAACTCTTTTAGCATTAAAGTTACTGCTAACATCGAGTATGACAAGATCGTCTTTTTAGACGTAGTTGTTACTAGACTTCCAGACAACACTTTAGCTACTTCGGTTCATCGTAAATTTCCTGAATACAATACACTATTACATGCTCATAGTTCCCACCCATGCCACATCATCCATAATATCCCAAAATCTCAATTCATGCGGATTAGACGCATCTGCTCCTCTGAACAAGATTATGCTACTTGCAGCCTTGATTTGTCACAAAGATTTACTAATCGTGGTTACGATCAACACAATCTTTCTGACATTATGGATGAAACCAATAGGTTGACACGTAGAGGTCTATTACAATATAAATCAAAGGATAGGGTATCTTCTGAACAAGTTTTTGATCAATCCTTGAGGTTAGTAACTACCTATGGGACCAACACTGACAAGTTTAGAGACATTATCAATCAACATTGGGACATTTTGTTATCACATGACTTTTTGAATAACATCTTACCCAAACAATGTTCATTTTCTTATCGTAGAGGACGTAACATCAATTCATACCTTACCCACTATAAGAGATATATTCCCAATATTCCACATCAAACAACTTTATTTGGGGACATACTAGTGGGATGTTTCCCATGTGGCCATTGCACTGCTTGTCAACATTTATCCAAAACAACTGAGTTCACAAGCAAGACTACTTCTCAAGTGTTCAACATTAGAATTTTTGCAAATTGCAGCTCAGACTGGGTGGTCTATTTAGCAACGTGCACTTGCTCTGCCTTTTATATTGGCCAGACCTCTAGGCCTGTCATATTTAGAATAGGGGAGCACATGAGTGCTATTAGGAATAAACGTTTAACTAATGCACTGTATAAACACGTTATTGATCACCCATCTGCTGTATTTAAATTTGTTATTATTGATAGGATTACATTACATAGAAGTTTCAAAGCAGGTTGGCACAAGAAACTTAACAATATGGGGAACATGTGGATTATTAAATTGGGTGGCCTGTTTAGGCCTGGATTAAATGAATCAGAATAACACAGTATATGATAGAGTTTATTTTAATTTTTAATTTTTATTTTTGCATCTTGGTAGTGAGAGATTGTAATATATTTATCATTAGATATCATGTATATTCATAAGCATTCAGCAAGTATCACTTGCATACATATTTTCAATATTTTATTTTGACATAATAGTAACACATATTTACTAGACAATCCATTTTAGTGGTTGTCATGTTGCATATTATGATTTGTTTATAATATGATTGTTATACATACAGCAGTTATTTCATATAATGTTTCAGACACGTTATCTTATCATGACATGTAATTGATGATATGGGGTGTATGTCCCTTTAAGGGCTCGACTATATATATATATATATACTGGTGGATATGGCGGAGACTCTTTTCAATCAAATTTTTGTAGCATTGATAAAGGCTGTTTCAGCCGAAACCGGTTTGCTTTTGCTTTTGTAATGGCTTACAACCATTACTTCTAGTTTTCATGGTTTGGAAATAAAATACTGTGCAATCTTTCACGTGCTGGTCCAATTTTGTTGTTCTACAGTTTTTTTGGGACCGTGCACGTTGTCTTTCGCGCGTGAACGTTTTGAATGTAACTGAATACATGTATGTCAATACCTGAGTGTGTGGGTGCAGTTGTGTATTGGCATCCTGTCATGGGAATGTGTATTACTGATTCCCATTGAGGCATCACACTTCCCACCGGCCTGTACCCTTGTAATCAGCTAGACCACTCTCTTACCTCACCACTCCATGTAACTGTACCTGTGATGTCACCTTTAATGGATGTCATGTCTGTGGCCACAGTAGCTTAATACACAGCTATCATGCTCTTGGAATGGTAGACGTGTTTGTATAGTGGGACATTCTCTCTGGTATGTGGCAGCTACATGGTGCATGCTGGTATAGTCATACATACCTGTGAGTAGTCCACATTGACATATGGGACACTTAACTGCAAACACTGACATCCACCAGCACTTGCAATTAGACCTGAAGAAGGACAGCAGAACATCATGACCAACATGTATTTACCATTGTTACACAAGACACATACTGTTAACAGTATTGTACACCTGTACTACATGGTATATCTGCTGCCTGTCAACAGTCCTCAACATTTGTAAACTACACATATCATCCTAGTCTGTTCACCCTGTGCATCAGACTATATGAGCATGTCCCTGGACCGATGCTGTGAATGTCAGGGATGTGGCATAGGCATCATCATATGCACAGGGTGTTAATGTTTGCCAGAGGCCTAGGCTGCACCATTGGATAACATGTGTGTGGGTTTGGGCCTTTGATCTAATTGGGTGTGTGTGGATGTGTTATGGTGCCCTACATATGTGTCCAGTGTGTGCGTGTATGTATGCACATAGTTCTCCCATGTGTCTGGCCTACACAGGGGTATTATTGAGCTGCAGACTGAACAGATGAGGTTTTACAGTTCACGGTGTCTAGCCATGGACATGTGACCTGTGTCTGCCAGGGGTTGCACGGGCACTACCAGACAGAGATGCAGATTGGGTACTGTCTGACATCACTTGTCCACCATGTCCCTGTTGGGACTGTCCCGGGCCACATGCATGTGGCCTGCTATGTTGTGGTGTGGACAGCACAGCACCAGATGCACTGCTGCTTCTACCGGCACTATGGGAGCAGGCTTGTGAGGTAGCTTGTACACGTAGACCTGACACAGGTGATGTAGCAGGCCTACGTCCACATGCCTGACGCCAGATGTTCCAATACAGACAGCTCACACTCGCAGATTGTCGTACCACAGTGAAGGACTCCAACCATGTCACCCAACCGTCTATCCAAAGCATCAGCAATCTGCTGTTGAGCATTTACCATTGCCTGGATGCTGTTGTTTAAAGAACGGACAGCAGCCCTCTGTAGTCTCTGATCTTCTCTGTTGCACCATTCAGCATGTGCCTGTGCCTCCATTACAGCCTGAAACATGTGTCTGGTGACACCAGCTGCTGCGCTCTGTCTTGCAGGAGCATGTTGGCCAGGGGTCCTCCTACGAGCAGCACTGGCCACTTGCCTGTGTGGGGCACCACCAGTAGTTTGGCTGACACCATGGTGTGCAGCCATATCTTCCATAGCCCCCACACTTTCCTGTTCCAAGCTACCATGTGCCAATTGTCCTTCCTGTATGGCCACTGGTGATGGGGTATGTGCAGGTATGGGATCTGTGTGCGGGGATGAGGTGGACTTAGATGAAATGGCAACCAATGGCACAGTTGCAGCCCCTGACAACTCTGCTTATGTCCCAATCATACATTCATCATCACTGCTAGAGTTTGTGGGGGCACTAACATTAGATGTGCCGCAGGAGGGCAATGCACCTACATCACCTGTGAGGGCAGACAAGAACTGTACATTACAATCTATACAATAGACACAGACACACACACATGTGATATGACAGAAGGCATGCAACATGCATGTGATACGGCAGATGGCATGCAGTGCAGGCAATAATAGTGGTAGTTATCATACATCCCTAGGTTGCACACAACAGCATGAATGTGTCATAGCAGACAGCATGCAAATTACATGATCATAGTAGTGGTTAGCATACATCCCTGTGTTACACCATGTGGTCCAGCACAGGTTAACAGTACACCTGCCTGATGTGTGGCATATGATAATCACATGTAGCATGACATGTGATCTGCTGACGTGTGGAATGACATGCATACATGTTTAAAACAATGGTGTCCTGTCAAATATACAGTGGGTCAATGGTGTACTAATTCAGTGTTGTCTGTCCGTCCTACAGATATACTGCAAATTTAGCTGATGTGCATGGCCATTGCAGGGAATCATGAGGTGTCTCTAGTGCTATACAGTGTGAGTTGCAGACAGAGTTCATAAACATGACTGTGTTCAGATACAATACATATATACTGTGGAATGTGACCCATGTCACTGAGGTGTATACACACTAAACCATAATGTGGAAGTTGTGACACAGGTCACTGATAGGTATACGGATGACACCCCATGCACATCTGCAACCATATTGCTGCAGCCTGACAACTATGGCCAGACATGGCGAACACGTTGGTACACCATGTCCCACATGACATCTGTGTACCACACACACACACACGAGGAGCTAGTATGGCATTTATGTCCAACACAAGCAATGGGAATGTACTGTATCTGTGGCCTGATGTGGATACTGTACAGGTGACTGCTGTCATGTTGCATCACCCTCAAAATGTTCAACACATCTTATGTGGTGGATTGATGTTACGCCTACACAAGATGTGCACAGGCCTGTAGGATGTCTAGTGTTCCACATCTACATTATGACCATTATACAAAGGCCATGGTTGAACCATGTGTAGCCATTGAACGACAGGGTGTACACACAAGCACAACACTTCTACTGTGTGTTGCTCCATGTCTCTGGCCATCCTCCATGGCCATGTGTGTACATGTGTTGTGCAAATTATTGTGATGGGCATCCATTTTACATGTATGTGTTGTCCCATATGACATATATACTCCACTGACAACAGGGTTATGCAGATAAAGGGTGGTATGTAGGATATGTTTTCAGGTTAGGTAGGCAGTGTAGCAGCCAGGCCAATAGAGGTTATGGACATGTCAAGATAACACAGCACATTGTGTGACATTCATAGCAGGGATATGATCCACACTGGTGAAACCTGTGTGCTGGCCATACTCCAGGCCACTGTGTAGTACTGTTTGTATTCAGCACATGTGTAGATCAGATCTGTAGTATGTCCCTAAAGTGAACAGCACCTCCACCATTGTATGCACAGCTGTCAACACATCTGACAATAAAGTTTGTGAGGATTCATGTTGGTGAGATGATTCACATAGTTTGCAAGTGTTGCACATGGGTAGTCATTGTGATGCATTGCAGGTCCGACCTGTATATTGTGACAGGACCATACATTATGTATACATGTTGTGAATGGCCACATGGCAGATAGATTTGTGCATTATGGTTCCTGATAAATAATAACACTTTCACCTGCAATGGGCTGTTGTCGCAGCAAAACACCAGAGGTACCTAAATAGGAGTAACACAGCGGTATGAGCATAATCCACCCCTATATAAAGGCTACAGGGTACAATGTGCATAACACATACACCAGTACATTAGACTATACTATGGTATATGCACATGTGTGCAGTCACATAGTAGCATACCATAGTATGCGGCATGTGTGTATACATGCCTTGCATATGATGTTACATTACATATTGTACAGTGACACATGCAACTATATGGAATATAGTTATTATAGGTGCAGTACTGACTTACCAGGCAACTCCAGGCTCAGTGGTTGAAAGACACCCACCTCCACAATATCGGCTAAGGCTTGTGGATGTGGTTCTGCAGGTGTCCCCAGGTTGGCCAGTAGCTCCTTGGTACACGTGAGTGGGGGCTGGGTTGGTGGTCCACCACCTGTTGCACCTTGTTCCCTGGTGATTTCATTTGCATGCTGTTTCACCTGTCTAATGAGGTCTGTACAGTGTCTGCGCACCTGCTGGTATGTGCAGTTGTGGCCACCCACATCATTAACCCTTCTGCGAAGTTCCATCCACAGGGCATCCCGCTACTGTGCATCCTGTGGCACATGGCTGAACAGGATATTGTGATTGTCGAGTAGGTATGGGATAAGGGCCTCATCCTCCAAGCGTATAAAAGGGGGAAGCCTTGCATGCGACATACCTGCAAGACATAATGATGGAGACAGGTCACAATAACTCACAGAGACATACAGAGCTACAGCTGAACATACATGTGTATCGCATTAATTCAGTTTAAATAGTTGTATTTGCAAACCTACATGACACTGACGTGTTTGTGTCTCACACATGTGCCACTCAATATTGAGTGGATATTATCACCATATATGTATGTGTGTCACTTGATACATTGCTCATACTCCATGTGGTTGCTGTCTTGATGTGGGCATTTCTGTTTGCCTGTACTGGTGTTCCTACATGGCTGGATGTGTCCACATTAATGCAGTTGACCTTGATGCAGTGTATGTCACATATAAGGACTTACACTGCCATAACAGACATGACCTGTGACCCAGCAGACATGCTCACATATGGTATTACATATATGTGTTCTGCCATATACATCTACACGGCACTGTACAGTGATTCAACATCCTGCCATGTATCACCTGTGTTGCACATTTGATACACATGGGACACTGGCTAGCCAGATGGTATTTGCAGGGATGGATATCAACTATAGCATGTACAGTCAAAGCCAACTAGTGGGCTATATGCCATGGGCCATGTATGAATCTAGGATGAAAGTT
The DNA here is from genome assembly GCF_019279795.1 of Protopterus annectens. Taxonomy (NCBI): domain Eukaryota; kingdom Metazoa; phylum Chordata; order Ceratodontiformes; family Protopteridae; genus Protopterus; species Protopterus annectens. Next base: position 1,492,427,738 of record NC_056739.1, read on the forward strand.
TACCTGGCAGTAGCCAACAGGTGGGTCTGTGTGGCCAGGTGGAGCAGTGCCACATTACTGATCCACAGGGTTAATGATACATATACCATGCATTACCATGCAGTCATCACACCATGTCTGAGAGAGGAGCGATGTGCAGCTTTGACGGACAGGAATGCATAGTATGGCAGGACTATGTCAAGTGTATGGGACAAGGATCTGTCCAGCATGTGGTAGGTGGATGTCCATGAAGTATGTGTACGAGACCATGATGAGTATGTGTAGCATGTCCAACATCACTGGGCTGGACAGATATTTATTCAGGGTATGCATCATGCTACATAGTGGAGATGGGGAATAGGAAGGCTGGTGTAGGCCATCTGCACATGGCCAATACCCCTTAAAGGAAATATGTGATCTGATATGGGTCACTTGAGTGTTCTGTATGGCTGAACAATGATCTCTATATTCATGAATGGCACCCTATCATTATTAGGGTTGCCACATATGACTACCTGACAGGTGTGGTGATGTAGCTGTCACAGGAAAGACAACTGCCCAGTTGCATCCCTCACATACAAGTGTCCATTATGTTGACCGCTGCCTAGGTGGCAGTTCATGGGTACAGGGTTATTAACATAGGGGTGACAATGCAAGTCAGCTATTGCTCCTAAGTGATAGTCATTCGCACACTTCAATAGGCAGATGCCTTCTGTTTGTCTGTGAGGTATGGACTACAATGAGGGGGAATAAAATTCATTAACCCTGACATACTATAGCTGCCACTGGTGTGATGATCATGTATTATTCAGACACCTTTTGTAGTGTTGATTCTGCCAACACTCCTGTGACATAGGAATGTACATCTAGTATACCAAGTGTAGGTGGTACACAGTATGGGTGATGATGTCCTATGACCCGGTAAGGTTATCATATGCAGTGCGACATCAATCATACTGTCATCTACATCCAGACCAGACTCAGCAGGGTAGTAGTAAAGTACTTCCCATTATCAGTGGTGTCTCCCCCTTTGGGGGTTGTGATACCTGTTGGTGTGCACAATTCAGTGTGTACACAACCTGACATGGAGCTATGTTTTACATGATGTGTACGTGGAGAGCATCTTGTTTTGCCATATGTGTATGATACAACCTGTGATGTGGGCAGGTCCCATGCAGACTGAGTGCAGCTTGTACCTGCATAGTTGTGGGTAGAGGGGCCCTGTGATGTACATGGATATATGCTTGTGTACCTGTTGGGGGGAGGGGGCTGTGTGTTTATATTATCCAAGACCCTATTTGGATTGCTTATTCATGCTAAGCACTTGTTCAGGACTTGTAAACACTACGTAAGCTAATAATTACTATAGCACTCAATCTTCCTCATTACCTACAGGTAAGGGTGAACAGGTATTTTACATACTTTTCTCACTTGCATAGAGTAATGTAGCTCTTGTATTCACTTTCCTCACTTATCTAGGTGAATGAAGTTCTATATTCAGGCATGTCCAAGAGTCAACTGCCAGTGTTCTCACCTGTCTAGCTGATGAATTTGGACATCTTGAGGCAATGTACACATTGCCTCATGTACACAGACAAGCCTCTCCGCCTACCAACCAACACTACAACCTGTGAGAGATGCACTCATCTAGCCAAACTGGAGGTAAAGGTCTCTCCAACCAGCCCTGACTCTGATTGTCATGTGGAGAAGGTACACATTCGCACAACACCACACTCATCACATAAGTCTCACTGAATCTACCCCACCATTAACTGGGAAAACTACTGGTGCACATCATGGATCACTGTCACAGAGACATTGGGTACCTCCAAACCTTTGACCCCTCCCTGTTTGGCATTAAGGCTGGGCCATGCCTCCTAAACCTGGTGGACTTCTTAGAGACAGTTACCAAGGCATTAGATGAGGGTAAGGAGGTCCACATGGCCTACCTAGATCTCTCATGGGCTTTCAACACCATTCCTCCTTCTGGTATTATCAACATACCCATCCACCTGAACATTAACCCCTATGTCATGTGATGGTTTGCAAAGTGGTTCACGGACAGAACCCACACAGTGGGAGTTGCATATCCTAGGTTCGACTGTATACCAGTTACAACTGGCGTCTCCCAGGGCTCAGTCCTAGGACCCCTCATGTTCAGTATGTACTTCTCTAATGTACAGACAAGCACAGGAGGGCTTTGGCTGAATAGGTTTGCAGATGACTGCAAACTAGGGGACATAATTGTTTCCCCAGCTGTTACAGACGCCCTCCGGAAGGATCGCACTGAGACGGATACCTGGTGTTAATATAATGGCGTCAAGCTGAATGTCTAAAAGTGCATAGTCATCCCCTTTGGATATAACTAATTACCCATGGACTACCACATAGGTGCTAGTCTCCTACATACAGAAAAAGTAATATGGGATCTGGGAACCCCAGTAGATAGCAATTTCTCCTTCAATACCCATAATGACAAAGTGGTTAGAATATCTTTCTACATGGTCCCCCTAATCTCTAATGGGTTCGCATCCAGATCAGAGGGGCCATTGTGACTCTACACATGTCATATTAGACCCATTAAAGGATACAACACCCCATTTGGGATATACCTTACAAGACAACTGCAACAGCTTGGAAGACCACACCAGTATCACACCAAGAGGATTACTGACCTCAAACAGATAACCTATGCAGCCCAACATATGAAGCACCAACTGTACTCAGTTGCATACCACATACTCACAGGTAATCTCTGCTTGACATACAAGGCCCATGTCCAGCCCTGTATTGCTGGATATGCACAACCTAAACAGAAGCCCCTGAGAGCCACATGCTCTAGGGATATACACCTAACCACAACGATGAGTAGGACGTGCTGGATGGATAGATTCCTGACCTGGACACTCCCTATGCTTTGGAACATGATTCCAATGTACATCAGGCAGGGCCCCTTACGAGCACTCTTCAAGGGAAACCTTGACATGTGGATGGGAGACAGACATGTTCCCCAGGGATCACTGCAGTGGCTCTGCTGGACAGAGGCACAGGGAACTATTGGCTCTGCCATTCAGAGGCACAGGGAACCAACCTATGGGGGTGGCGAAAGCCAACACACGCTAGCTAGGCTTACAGATACCCTTGGTAAGACAGCCTAGTACCTACCTTTGCACATATTACATGTCTTATGTGCATGGATAGTTAAATAGCTCTTCCATTTTACTTTGCTATCATGCTGATAAACTGTTGGCTAACTAAAAGACAAATGTATCCTGTTATTGTGTATTGTAAATGCCAATTGACATAACTAATGTTTGCCTAACATTACAGTAATGCTATGTAGCTTGTAATACATATCTGCCTACAATACTATACATTACACAGTTATTGGCACAATATCCCACAATGCAAATCATTGTTGTACAGTGGCCCAACCTTCCACATGTTATTCTCTGTAATACACCTATACATATGGCTACAGTTACAATATATCAACATATACTATCCCCTGTTATAGCACATACTTGTTGGACCAGCCCTGCCACTGACATCGGCTGGTGAGGAGTATTTCTATTCAAAGCCCTTATATAGCATCCCTTGTGGTGTATGCGGTCTTTGCCTTGTGATCTACAGCAGTACACACAAATACTACAAACGTTACTATGCTCAGCAATACATCATTACAAGATAACTGTTTCCACTATATGGATTGCGTGCACTTTAAATACTACAGAATAGTACTACATAAGACATACTGACTGTTCTACATACCTTATTAGTAACCCGAGGTGTTGTTAACTGTTGATTCAATCCTTTTCGGTTTGTGTTTCAATGTTCTTTGTAACATTCTGCTGGTATATATGGATGGTTTGAATGTGTGATAGCACATCCTTTTCTAGTTACATGTCAGTAGCATGCGGTATCCTGTCCACCAATTGCTGTTCCAAAGTAGTTATTTGGATGCACATCAGCTGTGCAGCTACTCCATTAGCCGATACCATGGCAACAGTAGTGTTTAAGTGAGTACTCCTTTTGGGCGTTGTCCGTTTGCGTTACTTTCGAGGGAGATGGCCTAGAAGTGTTATTGTGATATATTTCAACAGCTATATGGAGACACACAGAGATATATTAGCTTCATGACTCCTGTGGACTGTGTGTAATGGCTAGACAATTTAGTTCTACATGTGAGTACAGCTGTTATATTTTGGAGCAGTGCTACTTATGCAGAGTTTGTTTGTACCTGATACTTCTGCAGATGTTTAAGTCTGGCAAGGATGTTTGGCCAGCTCAAGGCCATATGGCTATGCATGAACTGTTATGTGGTATACAGTGTGCTCACCAGACATCCTTGATTTGGTGTACAAGTATAGCATACTGTGCTGTTACTCACTAATTGCTAACACATCCCGGTGTACGCACAACTCTCTGAAATGGGATTAGTGCAAACAAACCCTATTATATTAGCAGCTGTTCCATTGTATAACACCAGCTATTTCACATAGGGCCATGTTAGTGTGTCTCTGACAAGGTATGTTAAGGCTTCTGCAGATACCGTACAGTGTGTGAATGATTTGTGATGTTATTACAGTTTGTATTGTAATATGTTTGGGTGTGGGGGTGATGTTGGTGGGTGTGCTTAGCAGATGCAGGTGTGTTGGAACTGCTTTTATACATAATCGCTATGTGGGTGAGGATTCATTCCCTATTTAAACACCTATCCTTTTGTGGACTAATGCAATGGTAATTGCAGGCTGATTCATTAAGGCACTATTATGTGGCTCCTGTATAGCATGCAGGTGATGTTAGTCCTTGAATCCCTTCGGTAATACATCTGAATGTAATAACATGTTGCTACATGATAGCTGTGCATGTCTGTCATAGGTATTTGCAGTCATCATAGTTGTGTTGGTGACTGACCCTCTTTGGCTAGGGCTGCCACCTTTTCATATGGCCATAGTGGGAATCAGTACAAGGGACAGAACTTTCCTTTCTTGCCTAATTATAAGCTTATTCTTGTAGCAGTTTAGTTGCTTATCCTGTTTCCTGTAATATGTAGGTATTTTAGATACAGAAATAACTATTGTATGCAACTATTACAGTGCATATTGGACATAATTATGTCCTACAATCCCAGGACATTTGCCACGTTTAATATATTTGGTCAGGACACAACCGCCCAAAGAGGGAGTGTCCCTCGCAAAGTGGGCCAGGTGGTAACACTATCATTGGCTCATGTCCATAGCACATATTTGTAATAGTGTATAGGCATATACTCTCCATATCCTTTGTTCATAAAGGTTGGTAGTGGCGGAATGTGTGATTGCTATGGTCTATATTATACACATATATGAACACTTCAACCGCTGTATACGGGAGACCTACAGAATCCTGAAACCACAGTGTTCCGATGCACACAGTACCGGGACCAGACTCCCATACCCCACATTACCAAAATCGAGAGTAACTCGCGGAGGTAACATGAACATGGAATACACACATGCACACACAGACACACTGCTACCCAACACATCCAAACAAACCATCCTACACTACGTATGAACAGGTGGCCAAGCCCCCCTACACCCCCATGTAGGTGTCTACACCCCCCACACCACCCCCTACTTTAATATTCTACATCCTAGGTCGTGCAAATAGATGCACAAAGCTAACCCACAACCACACATTACAGTCCCCCAAGAACACACACCACACACAGAACACACACTTACACACACTACAGCCCTAAAACACACACGTACACACAGTAAGCTACCCAAACCGCAACAACAGAAGCACTGACTAACTGTCCATTAACATTGTGAGATTACACCTCGTGCATCCGGTGTGTCGGTACTGTGTTCTTTCGGACCTTAAGCTTCGGGATTACGTGTGTCGGTATGTAAAGCAGTCGGCATGTGGTAGGTATCCCATTTATATGTACCTCCATGGTTATGTAGATGTTGTTAACCTATCTATATATCTACATATATATGTATATCCCCATATATCGACATATCTCTCTCTCTCTCTCTCTCTCTCTCTCTCTCTCTATATATATATATATATATATATATATATATATATATATATATATATATATATATATATATATATATATATATATATATATATATATATATAAACATACACCTTTTATTGGGTACATGTCGGTTTGTCCTATTTCATCACATTACTACCTTTTGTGTTTTATCCTGTCAGTATACACGACTGCCATTGGTACATCTCAGGTAGCTTAGTGGTATGTTATTGTGATGAATGTGTACATGGTTGCGTGTTCTAATCCTGGCAGTGATATCTTATCTCTCAGAGCAGGCACTGGTAGTGCACAGGTGACTAACGCACATTTCAACGGTTGTGTGTTCCACATGTTTATTATTCTGTGGAGAACTACCTATATATATATATGCAAGATGTGTTTAAGGCATACTATGTAACATGTACACATCTGAAGATTCCTGTCAGGGATACTCCCCATTATTTGAACTACATCCCTGATTACATTATACAAAACCCCTCACTGACACTCCAGGGAATCCTTGCAGAGTGGGTGGTGAACAGTAGCTACACCCCAGGGAACCCGCAAGTGGCTCTGCTCCACAGAGGGACAATTAGTTGATCGATGGGGTGGCGACAGCAGACACGTTTTGCCTATGCTTATGAGTGGCCTCGGCGGTTGGGCATGTGCCTACCTATGTATCTATGAACCTGTACATTCCGTATGGACACATGCTGATAGTTTAATTTACTGTTCAGGTATTGACTTACCTTGTGCCAATGGCGGTTGTGTGTATAATAGTTGAGGGCTACCTATGTAGGATGCCCACAGTAGACCACCTATATATGATCATTTACAGGTGGTCATGTGTGCATGACCCATCCATGTTTGCTGTGTGTGCAGGTGGAGAAGGGTGTCAGTCCATGAGTGCCTACACTGTCAGTGTGTGTGCTATATGTTCCCTCTTTGCCAAAGCAAGGGCATACTGGGCATGCCTCTGTATGCCTACTGGGGCTAGCACAAGTTGTTCGTGGTCTGAGTCCCTCTGTGCCTGTGGGTCCCTTGGCAATGGTGGTAGGCTGTGAGGGCCTTCACCATTCTGTCCCTGCTGCAGCTGTTTCCTTAGGATCATAGTGTGTAGCATGGCACATACTGTGACGATGTGGGCACACTTTCCTGGAGAGTACTGCAAGGCTCCACCAGATATGTCCAAGCAATGGAACCATGATTTCAGCATCCCAAACACGCGGTCTATGAGGATTCTGGTTTCTGCGTGTGCCTCATTATGGTGTTCTTGCATGGCTGTGTGTGCATTTCTGATGGGAGTCATCATCCACGGTTGCAGTGCATAGCCAGCATCCCCCACCAGGTGGCCATATGGGATGTGCCCTCTGGCAAATACCTGATACAGCTGTGAGGCATGCCAGATGTGGGAGTCGTGATAGCTTCCAGGGCTGCCAGCACACACATCCATGATAATGCTCTGGGCATTGCACACAACCTGGCAGTTGATGGAGGGGAATCCCTTGCGGTTTATGTAGCGCCTACCCTGCTCACCAGGTGGTGACTTGATGTGTATGTGCATGCAGTCTATTGCACCCAGTACCTCTGGGTAGTCTGCCACATGGTGGAAGAGACGCATATTGCTGGCCAACTCCTCCTGCATTCTTGGGAAGTATATGTGCTCATTGGCATGTAGTAACATGGCATCCAGGAACTGGTGGAGTACCCTGGATGCTGATGCCTCTGAGATCCCCATGATATCCCCAGTTGGCCTTTGGAAGGTAACTGTGGCTAGTATTCTCAAGCTTACACATACCTTCATGTCTACTGGGATGGGTTCCCCCTCTGTTACTTCTGGCTCGGAGGCATGGCCGGCACAGCTCAACAAGTTGCTGTATGATGTCCCTGTCCACCCTGAAATGCTCTACTGTCTCCAGATCATGTAGCCCCTGGTAGGTTACCCTGGGTCTGAACACTCATCTCCTCCTCCGGTGCCTGAGATGGTTGTCAGCTTCATCCTCCATACCACCATCAGTCTCCAACACATGCTGCTGAATCAAAGCTATGGCAGCCCCTAACATATACATATTAAAAATTTCCCGTCTGTATACACCAATGGTGCAGAGTGTCTGGTAATACACAAGTGTGTGCGTGTGGGTTTTCCACACCTTATACAATTATGCAATGAATGATGCTGGTGTAATTGGGTGTGTTTGTGCTATTCCAGCTGCAGGGTATCTTAATTATTGGTTTTACAGCAGGTACTGCTATTGTGGGGCCTTTGGTGTTGACTTACGCTTGTCTGCCATGATTCATCTATTGCCCTTTACTTCTATTTTCAACCCGATTCCCCTCGCATTGTCAGGCATGCATCTAGCTGCCACCTTTCTTGTTTTGTGCTTCCACAACCCAGGATTGTGTTGGGAAATGTGTTATGTAGCTGATCTACTGCAAGTTCGCTTTGTTCTACTGTGACAATTCTCTTTTCTTTGCTGTACGACACCTCCCCTTTCCTGTTTGCAGGTAGCTGCTAGCAGCCTTATTAGGTGTTGTCTATGGCCCACTGTGAGTTTCTAGGTGTTAATTACTCATTTGTACTCCAGTTACCATGCTGCAGCATTTCCTTATTGTCTCCCGTATCCTTCCTGTTTCAGCTGTAGTGTGCGCCACGCACAGCCATTTACTGGGTTTCTTGCACGTTTTCATCCACGTTCACATGAACTTTCTGTTACCTTGTGTGCTCTCAGCTAAGCAAAGCTATGGCTACTTCCACACTCCTATCCTGCGGCTTTGCTTAGCAACACGCAACATGGATTAGCAATGATCCAATGTACTTACAGCTATGGTGGCGTGCCCTCTCTTGATGTCATGTTTACGTCCAGTCCGTTCCTTGGTGCTGTAACGCTATGCGATGTGATACAGCCTTACGCCGGTGGGGTGTTTGCGATTCAGTATTACTTGACTCATTTGCATGGCATTGACTGCTAATTCCTAGTTACCGCATGGAACACTGTCACAGACCCTTAGCAACTCTTGTGCCATGGTGGTGGTGTAGCATGCCATTGACTATTATGGGGATACCATGAATTGCGTTACATTACAGTTTTATGACATTTAAATATATTTTCCTTGTGATCCCGTTTGTGCACCGATGCACTGCGGTTTTACTTTGCGTTTGTGTGGCCATGACATTAAATGTTATTTTTTATATGTTGTGCATGTTGTTTTATGCCATTGGCTATATATTTAGCGATTGGCATATATTAACATTATAATACGTAAGTTTGGTCCGCTTTCATGGCTCCGATTTTATGTTTGACAAAATGTAAACCGTTTTTTTTTGGTTTACATTTCTACATGCTTACACTATGTCTGCACAACTTCATGAATCGCTATATACCTTCATTTGCATGCTACACTGCTGTGCATGGGGTAATTAGCATACATGCGCCGGGAGCTGCGCAGCTCTGGCGTACACTGGTAATGCACATGGAAACAGCTCTTACCTGAATCGCTCGACGGCCATATTTGGAGCTAGATCACCGATGCTACTCTGGCCCATGGCGCAAGCTTCATGAATCCTGGGGATGGTCTTCACTGGTTGACTAAAAATATTTTTTTCTCCCAAAACTTCATGACTTTCTGAATTATATCCCTGGTAAATTAATGAAAACAACTGATAAAATTAAATGTTTCTTATTAACCAAAATCAAGAGGGCATATGATATACACTGCATTACCAGACTCACGCCAAATGATGGCTAATAGAATAATATAAGTTGTTTGGGACAATCAAGAAGAAAAACGCTTTTCTTCCATGACATATCAGTATGCTATAACTTTGAATATCTGACCAGTAAGCCTGACTTTACCTTGTATGTCCTATGGTTTGTAGAGCCAGTGTCAACACTGAAAATGTATTTTTACTTTTGTGATAGAAGATCAACATTTATCATTTTGTCATGGTAGTGTGCCTGATGAAATTACCATTAAAAATGCCAGGTTTGTCAGGAAACTGAAAATCAAACATATTGTACTCATAATGCATTACTGCTGGAATAGTCTAAGCTATGTGTGTTTATCTCTCCTGTACTGGCCAGCTTCTCAAAGTTTTGGGCATTTCCAGGTGCTTCCCCTACCAGGAGTATGTGGGGAACTCTACATAAAAGACAGGTGGAGTGTGAAAAGCATCACAGCAATTTTTCTTTTCTTTTCTTTCTTTTTTTTGTTGTTAGGAAGAGGGCAAGATTCCTGAAAATGTGTTACAAAACACAGAGAACTATAATCATACCATGGCAACACACAGGAAGAACAATAGAGAAAAGGGGGCTGGAAGGAGGGTTGGCTACTGAAATGGTGATCTATTACTACATCAACTATTATGGTACATTTACTTGCACAAGAGTGCTATATTGATAAATGTATCACCATTACAGTAGCCTAATGTATAAGGGAAGATTACCATAGCTTATGTAGGAAAAGACAGAGGAGGCCAGTACCTATGACTCCAGAAGTCCTATGATTATGGTCCTAGTAATACCTGTTGCAGACCTGGAATAAAAATCCATTTTTTGAAATGTTGTATAAAACTATGTATAGGAGACTAAGTGGCTGCTTGAAGAATACTTGTAGAGTAGAGTCCATCCAAGAAAGCTACAAAACAATCCATTGTCCTAATTAAATGAACAGCAACTCTGTCTGAAAGTGTCTTATTATGGTGAATATAACAAAAAGTAATAGCATGAGACAAGCATCTATGAAAAAAAAACTTTAACACTTGATCTGATGTTGTCCATTTCATTCTTCCTTACTCTTGGGTCTCCAGATCCAGTCTCTGATCCAACTCGGCAGCTTTTCAAGACTTTCAATCCAAGCCTCAAGCTCCTCCCTCTCCCATAATGCCTCATTTCTTCTCTAACTCCTCAGATCTCATTTGCCACCTTCCAGCTCAAATGTGATTTTGTAACCTCGAGAGAGATGTGTTTTTTTTCCAATTTCACTAGTTGCTTCCTTCTAATTTCTGTCAGTAAATCCTCCCTTTTAAGTATGGCTAGTGCTAATTACTTTCTTATCTGTCCTCTCCTCCTATTTAGCTAGTTTTCGCTGGTGTTAGGGTTGCCTGCCCCTCCCCTTCCATGTTTTTCTTCAGTAATCATTGACCTTTTCCTTCCTTTTTTTGCTTAGCTACTATAAAAAAATCTCAGTATCATTGCATTTTGTAGTGTAGTTTTATAGTTGGGCAGTTAATTGTGTTGACTTTAACTGCTACCTTGTTAGTGTGTGTGTGTGTGTGTGTGTGTGTGTGTGTGTGTGTGTGTGTGTGTGTGTGTGTGTGTGTGTGTGTGTGAATGTACTAACTCTGCAGGTATTACTATATCTGATAAACCTACAGGTTTTAAGAGGTGCGCGTCTTGTGGCCATAAGATTCCCAATTCGGATGCCCACAAAAGGTGCGTGTATACTCAGGCTGGGGCACTTAGAAGTCAAGTGTGAAATTTGTGCGGCATTTAAACCCAGCCCCCTTGTGGACTGCAGAAACAAGCTGATATTGAGAGGTGTCCTGTCAAGCCTTCTGTTTCCAAAGAGCCTATGAAGCTTGCCCTCTCAGCATCCCTAGGAACTATGACTTTTGTACCTGAAAAACAACAAAGATTATTGGTTACAGCCACCTCAGATCCTATAGATCTCCACGCCTCATCATATCCAAGAATCTTCTTGGATTTGACAGAATTGGCACCCACAACGATCTGAGTGCTGTCAGATTCTTAATCTTCAGGTCTGAGCATTCCCTTGGATCCATCAAACATTATTTGGATCCAGAGTTCTCCACCTCCGGGTGAAGCATCCTCAGGTCTGAAACACTTGGATCAGAGGTCCCAGAGCCATACTCCACATTGGAGAAAGTCTCTTTCTCCAGCCCTGAATGCTTGGACCAGCCTTTCCCTGATCAAGTCTATCCATTCTTCACCCTCATCATGATCCTCTTGACTGTCTCATTCAGACGTGGACAGGATGATGTAGAGTTTTATCAAAGCTCAGATTCAATTGATTCAATTGGGGATTTTGCCACCTCTGACCCATACTGGATTAGTGAGAGCTCCAACTCCTATATCTCAGTCTCCTCTTCTGATTCCACCTCCAGTTTCATAATTTCAGGATCCAGCTTTTTCAAGAAAACCATCATCAGAGCTAAGGATTTGTCTTTCATCGACTCTGGCAGTGTTCCAGACTAGCTGCACTCCGATGCCCTCTGAGTGGAGCGAGTCTCGGCTCTGACTCCTCAAGCTTGGATCCATCTCTTCCCCTAGGAGCTTTGGTCCCTGACAGTTCAGGTCCGGTGTTATCTGGAGTTGTTGGATCCATGATGGCTTCTTCCTGCTCTCCCTTGGTGGCTTCAGCTGTGAGGGAAGGGGGAGGAGCTTCCCCAGGTCCATCTGCCATTTAGGTGACAGAGAGAACTTTCACCAGACCACGAAATATGGCTCGTCATCCCCCAGATCCAAATCAATCAACCTTTGATCAGAGCTTTGCACCCATTCATCCTGTCTGTAGTCAGCACCTCCAGGAGAACCTCCAGACATACTCTCCCAAAGGGGGTCCTCTTCCTCCGATTCCTCCCCTGAGTAACCTACAGGAAAGATTCATTGAAAGAAAGAGTGCAAGAGGAAGCACTTGGACTCCTCTTTGGAGTCTTTAACAGAGGGCACTGACTTTAATGAAGGAGAAGAGTCCTCCCAATCTCAACCTGATGACATCTCCTTCAGAGACAGTTTGGAAATCCTGAAGAAAAAGGCTGGATGGTCAACCCAACCCCCTTCTTCTGAGGAGTTGTTGTTTCTGGAGATCTTCAAGATGGGCCCACCTACATCCTGGGTATACCTGTTTGTGGATGAACTTATTGATTTAGTTGCCTGCCGGACATGGAAGGAGACAGACACCTTGGAGCCCATACACAAGTGTGCAGACAAGTAACTTAGCCTGCCTTGTGATCGCCTGTACTGGAATAAAGGTGTTCCTGTTGATGACACTGTGGTGTCGGCAGCTACCAAGAAGGAGCTAGCAGAGCAGACCTCCACTGTCCATCCCCCAAACAAGGAGTGTCAGGCTTTGGACAGGCACTGGAAGCATGTATATGCCTCAGCTACTTTTTTGCTGAGAGCATTAAATTATTTAGCACATTTTACCTGTCTCTGGCACTTACCAACTCTCTGGCAGAGTCCGTGTCACAGGAGGACCTCAAGAAGGTATCTCCCCAATTGGCCAGTCTATCATCTATTCCTAATTCCTCGATGAGGCTAATCTCTCATGCTGCAGATGGAACCTCTCGAGCAGCTGACACAGGCATAACCTTTAGGAGACATGCCTGGATCAGGTTTATAGGTTTGCAGAACCCTTTAAAGCAACCTTCATCAATGCTCCCTTTGATGGTTCTTCTTTGCTTGGACTGTCAGTTAAGGAAACTCTTACCCACAGTGAGCATAAGGATAAAATTTTCTTCCCCTAACGGATCTTTTTGAGGAAGCAGTGGAGTGGGAAGAAAATGTGGTTCTGAAAGTGCCAGGGCAATTTTCCGGAGTCTTAGGAAGAGTCCTCTTTTAGAGGCAGAGGAAGAAGATTTAATGGCAGGAGCCTCCCTAGAGGCAGAGTAGTGGTCCACATTACCAGGGCTTCAGAGAACTTTTCTCTGACATGCTCTACCAGCACTCCTGAAGCATTCCCAACTGTCCTACTCTGGAGGCAGTCAGGGGCAGATTATCCTTGCACCCAGATGCCTGGACAAATTTAACAAATGACACCTGGATGCTGAACATTATTTCCAGAGGTTATTGTATTCCCTTTTTCCTTCCACCTCAATGCCCTAGGAGGAATCTCTTCGATGGTCCACCCACTCAGAAGGAGAATGCCATTCTAGAGGTTCAGAAGCTTCTAGAAAAAAGAGTCATCCAGAGAGCTCTGACAAAACAACTAGGGTACAGAACCTTCTCATGCTTCTTTTTGGTGCCAAAGATGACAGGGGACCTATGACCGATTCTAGATCTAAGCAATCTGAACATATTTGTCAAAAAGTCGAAGTTCCACATGGTTACAGTTCAGTCCATACTACTGCTACTATGCAAGGATGATTGGATGTGCTCTATAGATCTCCAGGACATGTACTATCATATCAAAATTGACAGGCGATCCAGGAGACATTTGCACTTCTGGCTAGAAGCCAATCACTACCAATTCAGAGCACTGCCCTTTGGGCTCACCACCGCCCCCTGGATGTTTACCAAATGTATGGCAGTGGTAACAGATCACCTGCGACTGCAAGGATTCCAGGTGTTTCCATACTTAGACAATTTAATGACACCCACTTCAACTTCAACTTTTCATGCCACTGAATACCTGCTACAAATTTTCAATTGTACGGGAATTATGGTGACCTTGGCAAAGTCAAAGATGTCCCCAGTACAGGACATAGGGTTCATAGGAACTCAAAAAAACACTGTCAGGCAAATAGCTGCCTTGCCTCCACAGCGGATAATATCCTTGAGAAAACAAGTCTAGCTGTTACTGGAGATGCAAAATCCACCCACTTGCTAGTTTTAAGGGCCCTAAGATGTCAGCTGCTATTCTCCTAGTTCCAATGGCAATGTTCTTCATGCAACAGCAATGGACTCTATCAGTCCAGTCATCCATTCTTTACCATCCACTTTCTGCCCCCAATAGACTAACTATGATCTGCAAGCATGATCTGCAGTGGTGGATGCTTTCAAACAACCTCTTTCTTGGCAGGCCTTTTTCTCTTCCCCCTCCAATAGCCCTGATGACCATGGATGCTTCCCTGTTGGAGTGGAGGGGCATTATCAAGGAAGATTGGTCCAGGGTACGTGGCACACAACAGAGACCAAATTGCACATAAATGTTCTGGAGATGAGGGCAGTCCTTCTGTTGTAAACCTTTCACAACTGTCTCCCTCTGGGAATGATTGCAATTCAAACAGACAGCATGTCAGTAGTCTGGTATATCAACAAGCAGGGGGGAATCCCAGTCATATCCTCTGTGCAGGGAGGCCATAAGGGTGTGGGAATGGGTGATATCTTCAAACTGCTTTCTTTCTGCAATGTACATTTCTGGGGAGACCAACATTCTGATGGGCAGACTGAGCAGATTAATCCTGAGTCCACAAGAGTTGTCCCTGAATCAATCAGTGCGAACCAGATATTCGGCTGATGGGGCCAACCCTGCTTCAGTCTCTTTACCTCTTCCCTAAACAACAAGTGCAGCAGGTACTTCGCTCTGATTCCCCCAATCAGGGAGTCATCCAGGGATGCTTTAGTCCATGATTGGCCCCCAGGTCTCCTGTATGCTTACCCTCCTATTCCTCTGATCCCCAAAATCCTACAGAAAGCCAGCAGGTTGAAAAGCATGTTTTTCCTCATTGTCCCCTCTCACCTTGTTTTCCTTCCTGCAGTCTCACAGCAAGTATCCCCCATGAATACTGGATCCCAAACAGGATGTGATCTCCCATCCGTCTGAGCATCAAAGTCCCAATCTCAAATCCCTAAGGTTAACCACTTAGTTTCTCCACTTCCAGTGATTCTATGAAAGTCCAGGCTAGGCTCCTCGATTTGAGAAGTTATACTTGCTTCCCAAAAGCCTTCCACAAAGAAGGTTTACAGTAGCAAAAGGAAGATATTTACAATTTGGGCATTGAAACAATATTAATCCTTTCTTAGACTCTATTTCAGATATACTCCTGTTCCTAAATTCTCTTTATCAAGATGAGGGTAGTTTTTCCATCATAAAATTGCAACTGGCAGTGACTGCAAATTTTCACACTGGGAAAGACACTTCCTTTTTGTCTCCACTTTTAATGTCCAGGTTATGTAGAGCCTTTATGAAAGGGATTTTCTACTTAGGCCTTCAATAAAAGATCCATCTCTGCCTTGGGATTTCACCATTGTGCTTCAAGGCCTTACACAGAAACTGTTTGAACCTGTGAATTCCTGTGACATGAAATTCCTAACATGAAAAACTATTTTCCTACTGGCCATCACTTCAGCAGAAAGTGTGTCTGAGCTACAAGCTTTATCATCCAAACTACCTTACATTACGTTTTTCAAAGATAGGGTTTCCTTAAGAACCAGTCCTACATTTATGCCTAAAGTTGCTACAGAGACAAATATTAACCAAGTCATTCACTTGCCAGTCTTTTTTTCACAATCACTCAAACAAGGGCAAATATATGCTGCATCTGCTGAATGTACGCAGACAGTTGCATTTCTATCTACATAGGATTAAGCATCATAGAAAATCTGAACATCTACTCATTTCTTTCTCATCTAGTCAACTAGGCCAGGTAGTGTCCAAAATCACTCTAGCAATGTGGATTACTGATTATATTTCCATGGTTTATATCATGAATGTCATGCAGCTTCCCCATCCTCCAAAAGCTCATTCTACCAGGTAGATGTCCACCTCTTCTGCTTTTTCAACCAGAACTCCTATTGCCAAAATTTGTGCAGCAGCAACTTGGTCCAAGTATCATGCATTTGATTCTCATTACAAATTGGATGTTGTGTCTAGGAACAGAGCATCTTTTGGCTCCGCAGTGCTCAGGTATATCCTTCCATAAGGGCCACCCAGGATTTACGTAGCTGGGAACTCTGACCCAAGAGTGAGGAAGAATGAAATGGACAACATCAGATTTAGAAGTTATGTACTTTCCATAAGTTGGCATCTGTGTTGTCCAGTTTCATTCTTCCTCACGTCCAACCTGTCCACCCTCCTAAACAGTTCAGAGAGTTCTGGAGGTCGTAGGAACCCATAGGTTCCTAGTTTGAGCTCCAGATTATCTTGATATATATGTTTTTCTATTGATAGCTATTATAGATTTATGTAAATAGGGTAGCAAACTCAATCTGAGGAGTTAGAGAAGAAGTGAGGCATTATGGGAGAAGGAGGAACTCGAGGTTTGATCGTAAGTCTATTGAAATGGCTGAGTCAGATCCAATATTGGATCTGGAGGCCAAAGAGTGAAGAAGAATGAAATTGGGTAACACAGATGCCAAGTTATGCTAAGTACATAAGTACATAACTTCTAATTGTCCTTTCCTTTTACCTTCATAGGAGAGAAACAGCTGATTGAGTTTTGTCTAAGTAGTATATGCGCTTCCAATCTACATCCAGGGAGTGAAGAATTCTTTCTCCGTGGTTCTTGGGTTGAAAGGCAATTCAGGAGGAAGAAACACAAGTTTTAAGAACTTGAGAAAATATGGCAGTCTGTGTTTAGTATTGCTTTTAGTTTTTGTAGTGAAGGAAGAATTAAACACCCATAACTAAGACTGCAAGATAGATGACTGGACTTAAACAAAAAAAGATCTAGATAATCATTCATTAATTCATTAAAATAAGGAATGGATCATTATAAAATCAGAGGACATAATTTAAAAAAAATATATGAAAAAATAAACTCAGCAATAACTGTTCATGGAAAGCCTATATTTAGAGCAAAGTAATTTGAAGTCAACACTGAAAGAAATTCATTATGGGAAGAAATGCATTAGTTATGTGTGATGTTCCCACTCTGAAGCAGTAATCAAGGAGTCTGAATCCTAAACACTGATACTAGAGAGGGACATTCACTTGGAATACAAATGGATACACTCAATATTTCCAATGCAGACCTCTCTGCATCAAGCCCAATGTCCCTTAAGAGCACACAGGGAACACAGTCAGCCCAGGATCTGAATTTCTTTATGTTTGTCTTCCTCCAGGGCCTCAGTAAGGCTCCCCACAAGAAAAGATATAGGGTTAAGTCCTCAGCTGATTGTCCAAGCCAAGTCCTCCAGCACCCTGTCTGTGAAACCAGTGCTTTCTGTCCCTGCTCCAAATAGTTGATACACACACACACACACACACACACACACACACACACACACACACACACACACACACACACACACACACACACACACACACACTCACCTGGGAATGGCTGACACAGATTTACTTGCTGTGCCCCCTTCTGCCAAGACTATAAGGTAGTTATCACTGCCACCAGACACTTCAAAGCCAGCTACCTAAGGCTCTTGCAAGGGTACCCAACTATACTGGGTGAAATTAGTATTAATACAAATGGTAATGTTGACCAAACAGACAGGCTTCAGGAGTGGCCACAGTGTCTCCAATAGATATAAGTACTTACAAAGTTTAAACTATTCTCTAAAGGACAAGCCACAATGAAAAGTTTAAATATATTTAATAATAAGTATAAAAGAACATGGGAATATATGTTTACAGTAAACACCATAGTTTCAGACACAGGAAATATTAAAAATAGCACAGTTGGAAAAATTCACATAGTTACAGAAAAACAATACTTAACTATTCTCACTATATTTTCCTGACTGATCTAGAGAATTACTGTTCCTACTTACTTAATGGAGCAAGGAAAGATGAAGTAGGTGAGCCATCCTTCTATTGCAGGTTCCAAGAAACAGACTGTCCCGAGACTTCTATCTCACCTATTATTAAAACATTATTTCTGTACAGAATGACATCACATACATCTGGTCATCTGATGGCTGGTCCCCATACAACCCCCCTCCTCCATTGCTAGAAACTGCCAGAACATAGCACCTACATTTCAATAATATACACACAAGAACACTACTCGGATCCAGTGCAGCTTCTGGAAGTCATAAAACAATTACAAACTTCTTCTCCTACAGAGACTAACAAACCATGCTTCTTACAGACATTGTGTCTCTGGCTTCATTCAAAACTGTGAGATAACATCTTTATGGCCTAGGCCCAGTAATTAATTTCTTACTATTTTCCAAAGGTAGCTGGAGCTGAGCTTAACTTCTTCTCTTCCAGTATCCTCTCAGTATCCTCTGTTAACATATATATATATATATATATATATATATATATATATATATATATATATATATTTTTTTTTTTTTAATTCAGTTCAAAACAGTCAGGACCCAGTGTTGGTACATTTTTAACACAAGCAGCTTTACAAATCCATTTTCAACACAAACATCTGTACAAATTAGTTTGATATGCGAATGACATGTCATTTTTTTACAATATTCCAGCTAGCTGTGCTGGCATATGCTACACATCCACTGCCCTACTTCTCCAGGCATGGCTGGTAATATCTCACATCGTCACATTATGAAACAAAGGAGTGTGAGAATGGATGTGCCTTCCATGCCAGTTTAAGTTAGACTAATTGTGGAAATGGTAAAAGCCCTCCTTAGATTAATGTAAAGCATAATGCAACATGGCTTACTACAGTAGAAAACATTATTTATTTTAACTTCCTCTTAATAATTTTATTTAAGAGACCAGGCACCAGAATACCCCTATCGTCCATTTTTGTTTTCAGATCCATGTTGTAGTTAGAGGGTTAAGAACAAGACATTAAGCTTATTTTGAGTTTGATCTGCACTTTTTCGTATGTATTTTACTGTTTTACTGCATACATTTGTGCCTTTTTGATGGTTTTTACTATTTGTGCCTGCTTATTACCTGCACTTGTTTTTCACTGAAATATTGCTTAGTTAGCATAGACTAGATATGACTTGCTGAATCTAGCCTGTTTTTCATACAATTGAACTCACATCCAGCAATCTTATATTAAGGGCTTCCCTGCACCCTTGTGGCAGAAGAGTGTGGATATAGCCTTGTCTAAGCTGGGATTTGCTGGAGGAAGGATCATTGCATGATTTCCCATTGGCAGACTAGTTTAAAACTGTTTAATTGCATGTATGTAAAAGCCACACGTTTGTCATCCTTTGCCAGAGGTTCAGTGTGTTTTTGCTTGAATTCAAGCCATCCAAAGATAAGAACAAGAAATTAAGCTTATTTAGAGTTTGATCTGCACTTTTTCATCTATATTTTACTGTTTAACTGCATTAATTTGTGCCTTTTTTAACTGTTTTTACTGTTTGTGCCTACTTATTACCTGCACTTGTTTTGCACCAAAATATTGCTTAGTTATCACAGACTAGATTCAGACTTGGTGAATCTAGCCTGTTTTTCATACACTTGAACTCAGATCCAGCCATCTTACATTAAGAAGGGCTCCCTTGCACCCTTGTGGCAGTAGACTGTGGATATAGCCTTTTTTGAGCTGGGGATTGCTGGAGGAAGGATCATTGTGTGATTTTTCCACTGGGAGACTAGTTTAAAACTGTTTAATTTCACCTGTTTGCAAGCCTCGCGTTTTCTCGTAGCTCCGCACCCCACAATGGGGGTTAGGGGTGCCTTGTATAGACAGAAATGCCTAGAGACTATTTTTTCCCTGGACACCAGTCAGTGAAACACTCCCAGGTTCCCTGCTGCTGTGCGGCAACACAGCTGCACACTTCTGCACTGCAGACAGCTCAATTGAGCACTGAGCAGCATGGCCCCACTTTTCATCCCTGATCTTCTGTAGAATAAGTCCCCTTTTTAATCCCAGAGCAATAGCTGATCTAACTTGCCCTCTCACAAATTAATACTTAAGAATTACCTGCTGCTATAGACAGTTTCCCAACATTTCTCCAGCCAGCCTGATTGACATGGGCATCCTGAGGCACTGTAGCAATTGCCTCTTGTATACTGACAACCACTTGCTCCTAAAGCAAACAAATACAATATGTGAAATATGTGAGAGATGTACCTATACCATGAAACTGGCATTAGTCCTGTCATATAAAAATAAACAAGACATCAAACAGCTTGTCAGCACACACACAACTCTCCACTCACAGAAGATAAGATCAAGACACACAAACCCACATGCACAGTGGTACTCACTAAAAGCCTACCAAAAGAGTAGAGACCTCCCAAGCGCAAGCAACCTACACATACTGGTACACAGACAGACTCCACCACTACACATAACACACATATGAGTGTGTCAGCAATTAAGCCCCTGAGGCAAAACACCTCAAAACCTAATGTCCTTGTCATAGTCGACTCAATAGTGAGACACACAGATGTCTCCCTCACCAGGTTGAACGAGGAGAAGGTCATGGTCAGTTGTTTGTCAGGTGCCATGATCTGTCAAATCATGCATGCACTTAAGTCACTCAGCAACAATTACCGATATAACTGTCATAGTACATGTTGGAGTGAATGATTTGAGATGTACCTCTCTGGACTATAGAAAGAGAGACATGACTGAACTCAAAGATTATGTGTCTCAGGCAGGTATGTCCCTAGCCCTAAGCAGCATTCTACCTTCTCCTAGGATGATGCCACAATACAGACAAAAAATTATTGATTTCAATAATTGGATTAGCTTCTGGTGTCACTCCAAGGGGATCCATTATCTGACAACCTGGGAAGGCATGGTTGACAGACCACTCTGCTTTGTCAGAGATGTTCTTCACCTTCCTCCTCAAGACATTTGGATACTGGCAAAGATACTTGCCTCCCCATAGTGCATGTTTTAGGCAATGTCAGAACAACAAAACATACGGTGTAAAGAAGTCCAGTAGAGACAAACTCAAGGTCATGCTGCTTAATGCTAGGAGCCTAAACAGTAAACTGCACTCCCTGGAAGCACTCTTCACCTTGGAAGATGCTGATGTTTGTGCAGTCACTGAGAATTGGTCCAAGGCCACAAAGAGCACCTTGGTCATGCAAGGCTACAATGCCTTTCATACATTCAGACCTCAAAATGGGTGTGAAAGAACAAATGGTGGAGGTGTATCCATCTTCATTAAATCCAAATGTACCTTGAGACTGATAAAACAGTATGAGTCTCTTGAGCTACTCCAGGTCCAAATAACTATAGGCAAAATACAGTAACACATCATTGCTAGCTACAGGTCCCCCACCATGCACCAGGAGACATACGCAGCTTTTCTGGACTTGCTAGAGTTACTCAGTATACAGCCAAACACCCAGATCATGGGAGATTTCAACTATCCTTCCATTGATTGTGCAACTTAAATGAGCACAAACACAATTGCTCCGAGCTTCCTGGATTTTGTTAATTCAAATGCCCTGGAACAGTTGGTCTGCATCCCACAAGGGGCTCAAATGTCCTAGACCTAGTGCTCACCAACATGAGGGGGTCACTGCAGTACTCCCTGTGTGTTGCCCTTCCTGGTAAGGTCAGACCATAAATCACTCTCATTTGAAGTAAAGATCAGACCTGACACCTCCACAGGAGCACAAAAACTGAGAAATTCCTACAAAGCAGACTATAGCCTACTAAGCAATGGTACAAAAAGTTACAAAGCCCATGCTAACACAGCCAACAAATGCCCTATATAGCCACATAAACTTGTATTGACTCAGCTGTACCTGATAGGGCTAAAACCAGGTCTTCCTGAAAAAGCAAGCTACCTTGGTGCACTGTAAGTATAAATAAGTTATATAACAAAAGAAAGAAACTGATATGTAAGAACAAGAGGGAACTTACTCAACAGAGGAAGAATACCCTCCACAGCTTGAACACGCAAATCAGATATCTTGTAATGACCTCTAAGGCTAATAACCATGATGTCTGGACACAAGAATAGGGCACCAAAGGTGTAAAAACTGCTCCTTTTAATCAACAGGAATGATAAAATTAGCTCCACACAATGTTGAAATGCATTTACGTCCAAGTAACACTCAGACTTCATCAGATACTTCACTATTAATATAACGCCCTTTTTAAAATTATCACCATTCATCAATTAACTAAAATTTTCAATTAAAGGTACAAACGTGCATTAAATGAAACAAGACACCATAAAACAAATACTAACCTAAACCACAGAAACTTACAATACACTTTTAAAAAACAACAATAGAATTAAGATAAAAACATCAATATTAAAAAATATATATATGTCAGGATAGCTAAATGACGAGAATATTATGCCAAATAATTATTAAAGCTTGGCAGATCTTAACTTTAATAGTGATGCTAGTGAAATGCTGTCATTAAGTCCAGGGAGCCTGTTAGCTTCCAACACAAGCTGCCAAAAGGTCTCCCTGTATTCTAATTTTGTTTCCCAGGGACCACCCCTCGTGTCCCTGGGTAGCATTTCAAGAACAGAAAATATGAAACTTGCATTTGGACATTCATTCCTAAGAGGGCATTTGTAGTGTTATTGTTCCTAAAATAATTTAGATATTCATAAATCCTGCATTTTAATGGTCTTTCTGTTTTTCCCACATAAAAAGCCTCACAGGAGACACATGTTACCGGATAAACTAACCCCTGTGAATTGCAATTAGAGTACACCTTACCCACCAAATGTTTCTGCCTAGCTCTAATAAATATATCCTCACCATGAAGAATATAGCCACACTGGGGGCACGCTTCACATTTATAGGTACCGCCTTTTCGGTGGGAATAAACATTTGTGTTATTGGCATGTTCTAACAAATTCTTAATATTCTGGCTTTTCCTGAAGACGACTTTGAGTGGTTTGTTCTTCAAATTGTCCAAATCCCGTAAATTCTGAAAATGTATGTCATTCTTTCTCTAAAATATTCTTAATGTGGTAGGCATCCCCACTGAAATTAGTGATGAACGCCCTACAATATCCTTTTTCCATGGGTTGCTGGTCCTCTTTGTTATTCAAAGTTAAAGCCCCTAGGCCTAAAATTGGAGGATATTTATCTTTCCTCCCTTGAAGGACCTCTTCTCTCATCTTTAAAATCATTTCTCTAGGATAACCCCTCTCTACAATTCTCCTGTATAATACACTCCTTGTAAAAATCCTCATCTAATGAGGTCATATGGCTTGCTCAGACATACTGCACTTTAATGAACTCCCTCTTCTGAAATACAGGGTGTGCACTTGAATAACATATGTATGTATTATAGAAAGTCTCCTTTCTATAGATGGTAGATTTAAAACACCCAGATAGTTTATGAATAGACACATCCAAATAGTTTAGTTGATCTAACGTTACTTTATGTGTAAATTTGAGAAAAGTGGTAGTTTGCACCAAATAATGAATAAAGCCATCCAATTTGTCAAGATTATCATCCCACAGGAGGTAGATATCATCAAGGTACCTTTATACATTTTCCAGGAGGTGGAATACTGGCACTGATTTACAAATTTGTGCTCCCACACTGATAGAATAATATTAGCATATGTGGGGGCACAACTGGCCCCCATAGCTACTCCCTGTTCCTGTCGGAAAATTTGCCCTCAAAGAACAGGATTAATTCAGCCAGTTCCAAGCAAAGAAAAATATCATTCTTTGATACCCCCACCTTTATTCTAAGTGCTGCCTCGAACCATGACAAACCTGTCATGTGGGATGACATAAAATAAATCTACCAAGTCTATGGCCACAAACTTCAAATTGGTAGAAAAATATTCGGACTTAACCCTACAAAGGAAATCCCAAGAATACCTTCAGGATGTGTTGTTCCCCTTCTCAGAAAACTTAATTTCCAATCAAGGTATTTGGTAATAGGAGGTATTTTGGACCCTTCAGAGGCCACTATTGGTCTAAAAGGAGGGCCCTGAGGACTTTTATGGACCTTGGGTAATCCAAATATAGATGGAACCATAGGCCTACTGTTTTCCAGATAGGAATATGTCTCAAAATCAGTCACTCCTTGATCAAACAAATCTTTCAATGCCAAATCTTTTTTTTTTTTTGTAAGAAATATTGATTTCATTAATAGATACCCTACTGTACCTATTTTCGTCATGTAGAGTGGTCAACATCTTGGCCTCATAAAGAATTTTATCCATTAGAACAATGCCCCCACCCTCGTTGGGTTCCATTACCCTGATATGTGGGTTAGAACGTAATTCCGTATGCAACTTGTTTTCACTAACAGGTTGTACCTGATTTTATTTTCATTATGGGATTTCCTTTTCCAAAACTAGTTCTAAATTCCTCAACTGGGGATGTGATGTACTAGTTTTTCTAGGAACAGTAGAACAAACTAAAGAAGAAGACCCTCAAAGCAAATTTTTCAAATTAAGTTTTCTGATAAACATTTTCACATCTAATATAGCCTGAGGAAGGTTACTCTTCTTCATTGGAATGGATTTAAAACCTTTCATAAACAAACCAAAGTATTCAGGAGTAATATCTAATCCACTGTAATTAAAAACATGAAAACCTTGCCAACTTACAACGTTATGTTCATGAGTAATAGGTGCAAATTCAGATGTATCAGTTTCTATCATACATATCCTTGTACCCCCCGCCCTTCTGGTTGTAGTTGTCCCTGTAAAAATGGTTATTGCTGTTTTTATTTTTATGTCTCTCAGACCTATGTCGGTGTATATAATAATTTGGGGGGGGTTCCATTCATCATATTCATGAGTATTATAAGCCCCTTGTACATGTGGAACTTCATCATGAATACGTAAATCAGGCTGATGTGAAGGATAAATATCCTGTGCAACCCCCCCCCCGGTTATATGAAAAATTAGACTGCGGCTTTGAAGGGGATAATGCTTGCCCTGTACTAGGGACAACTAGGGGCTTTAACTTTGAATAACAAAGGGGACCAGCAACTCACGGAACAAGGATATGGTAGGGCGTTCATCACTAATTTCAGTGGGGGTACCTACCACATTAAGTATAGTGTGGAGAAAGAATGGCACAATTTTTCTGAATTTATGGATTTGGACAATTTGAAGATCAAACCACTCAAAGTTATCTTCAGGAAAGGACAGAATATTAAGAATTTGTTAGAACATGCCAATAACACAAATATTTATTCCCACCGAAAAGGTGGTACCTGTAAATGTGGAGCGTGCCCCCAGTGTGGCTATATTCTACATGGTGAGGATATATTTATTAGAGCTGGGCAAAAACATCTGGTGGGTAAGGTGTACTCTAATTGCAATTCACAGGGGTTAGTTTATCTGGCAACAGTTGTCTCCTGTGAAGCTTTTTATGTGGGGAAAATGGAAAAACCATTAAAACGCAGGATTTATGAACATATAAATGACATTAGGAGCAAAAACACTAGAAATGCCCTCTTTAGACATACTTTGGAATATCCAAATGCAAGTTTCCTATTTTGTTTTTCTAGAAATGGTACCCAGGGACATGAGGGGTAGTCCCTGGGAACCAAAATTAGAATACAGGGAGACCTTTTGGCAGTTTGTGTTGGAAGCCAACAGGCTCCCTGGACTTAATGACAGCATTTCACTAGCACCTCTATTAAAGTTAAGATCTGTCAAGCTTTAATAGTTATTTGGCATAATATTCTCATCATTTAGCCATCCTGACATATATTTTTTTAATATTGATGTTTTTATTTTAATTCTATTGTTGTATTTTTTTTACATTGTATTGAAAATTCCTGTGGTTTAGGTTAGTATTTGTTTTATGGTGTCTTGTTTCATTTAATGCACCTATGTACCTTTAATTGAAAATTGTGGTTAATTGATGAATGGTGGTAATATAAAAGGGGCGTTGTATTAATAGTGAAGTATCTGATGAAGTCTGAGTATTACTTGGATGAAAATGCATTCCAACATTGTGTGGCATTAATTTTATCTTTCCTGTTGATTAAAAGGAGCAGTTTTTACAACTTTGGGGCTATATTCTTGTGTCCAGACATTGTGGTTATTGTTTTTTCTTGCTGGGTATACTCCTGTTTTTTTGCCCTCTAAGGCTAGTTACAAGACTAAATTAGCTTCAGTAGCTAAAGACAACCATAAGGCATTATTTAGCTACATCCAAAACCTAAAAGGGAATGCCCAGCTGTGTGGTGAACTTTTAGTGGATGGTACCACTCACACTGAACCTAAGGAAATTGAAACCTGCTAGCTGACAGATTTGGCAATAACTTGACCCCTCTGCCCCACCAGCCATCCCCCAAAGCATTCCTGACACCAGTCCTGTACTGAATATCTCTACAGAACAGGTCATACCAAGCTCTCTCCAAGGCCAAAACCATGGCCTCTATGAGACCACATAACATCCCAGGTTGCTTACTTCTTCTTCTTTCAGCTTTTTCCAGTTAGGGGTCACCACAGCGGCTCACATGTCCACTTATGATTGGCAGTGGGAGTTTTATGGTGTCGAGTTGCCAGCCCAGTGCCCAACCTTCCACGGAAGGCACACACATACACTCACACCTAAGACCAATTTAGAGTGTACAATCCACCTACAGCATGTCTTTGGGATGTGGGAGGAAACCGGAGCACACAGAAGAAACCCACGCAACCACAGGGAGGACATGCAGACTCTGCACAGAAGGCACCCCAGCCGAGGATCGAACCAGAAGACCTCTTACTGTGAGGCAGCAACACTAACCGCTGTACCACCGTGGCTGCCCATCCCAGGTTGTTTACTAAACAATTTAAAACAAGACCTAGTGGAACCACTTGGTGCTCTCTTTAACCATATCCTTTGCACTGGCTTTGTTCCGGCAGAGTGGAGAACAGCAACAGTAATCCCTTTGCTCAAAGGGGACCATCAACTGACCCAGAAAACTATTGACACATAAGCCTAACCAGCTTATCTGCAAGGCCACGGAAAGAATCATCATGTATCTTATCAGCAAGGACACAGGCAACCTCCAAACTCTTGACCTGACCCAGTTTGTTTTTGTCAAGCGTAGATCTTGCTTTGTTTTTGTCAAGATCACAGAAACCTGGTTCAAAGCTGCAGACAGCACTCCAGCCTTACTTGGTTACTCATCCTATCATACAGTCAGACCCCAAACTGTGGATAGTAAAGCCAAAGGAGGTGGAGTTTCAATATATATTAAAGACATACACACCTCCATGCTGGTCAAACAGTATGACGCACAGGAGACACTCCAGGTGCAGTTAACTACTGACAAGACCCCTATACAAATAATAGCTAGCTACCGGCCCCCAAATCTGACCCAAGATGCCCTAACTGCCTATCTAGAACTCTTTGAATCTATCAAGATTCAACCCTTTACCCTGATCCTGGGTAAATTTAACTACCCAAACATAGACTGGAAGAACTACTCTTGCCAGAACACAAATACCCAGAGATTCCTCGATTATGTAAATGCAAATGCTTTGGAACAGCTAGTTGATACCCCCACATGAGGTGATAATATCCTGGACTTGGTATTAATCAACATGAGTAGCCACTGCAGCATCCCTGCAGTATCATCCTCCCTTGTAAGATTCTACCATAAAGCAGTCATATTTGAGGTTACTATCTCCCCCGACCCCCCCTATAGCTAGTGTCAATCAAAAATCTTCTCCAGAGCTGATTACAGCCTCCAGAGGGATGGTATAAACAGCTTCACAACCCCCTCACCCTCTCTAGGAACTGGCAGAAGTATCCAAACTATACTAAATTACTATACAAACATTTATATAGATGCATGGAACCAGGAATACCTGACAGTACTAAATCATCCTCCGGAAGGAAGAGTAAACCTGCCTGGTGGACATCTGCAATAAATAAACTCAATAACAGAAGAAAAAAATTGCTGACCAGGACCAAGAAGGAGCAGGTGCCCAGTTGGAAGCAATCTCTCCTTAGCCTAAATAAGCAAATAAGAGCACTAGTGAAATTCTCTAAAGCAAACTTCAAGTCCAAATTGGCCACATCTACTAGAGACAATCATAAGGCCTTCTTTACATATGTCTGTAATCTCAAAGGTAGCACCCAGATCTGTTCAGAACTGATGGTCAAGTACACCACATATACAAATGTCATAGATATAGCAAACTTGCTGGCTGACAGATTCAGTGAAAATTTCACCCCTCTGTCCCCCCATCAATAAATCAGGACATTCCCAGTACCTACCCCCCTTCCCCTTATATCTAGGGATCAGGTCATCACTGCTCTCTCAAAGGCAAAAAATACAGCCTTCATGGGACCTGATAACAACCCAGGCTGCATCCTACATGAACTCAGGCAGGAAGTTGCAGCACCATTAAGCACCCTATTTAACCAAACCTAAGTACCGGTTTTGTCCCAGCTGAGTGGAGGACAGCCACTGTCATCCCTTTACACAAAGGTGGAGTCTCCACTGATCCGGGAAATTATAGACCGATAAGCCTAACTAGCTTGATCTGCAAGGCCATGGAACAGATTATCATAGACCTCATAAACAAGCACATTGGCAACCTCCAAACACTAGATCCCACACAGTTTGGCTTCATCAAGGGAAGGTCATGTGTGTTAAATTTGGTCGACTTTTTTGAGACAGTCACCAAAGCCATGGATGAGGGGAAGACATGCACACTGCCTACCTTGACCTGGCCAAAGCCTTCGACAAAAACAATAAAAGACCAACTGAGAAAAATATAAAAATGAACCACACGGCTGCTAATTCCAAACACGATAGTTTACTTCAGGACTCAGTAAAAAGTTAGTGCTTTCGTAAGGTACAATGACCAAACTTCATTAGACAAAGATGCATTACCAAATGTTTTACTTATATACACAACAAACCACACCCCCACACTAATACATAAATTGATCTCACATTCATCATTAATTATACTTTAAAGAAAAATAAATCATTAAAACAGCAACATATGTAATAAAAACACATATGTATAAAAAATAAAAGCCTTCGATACTATTCCCCACTTGGGCATAATAGATAAACTCTCTCAACTAGGCATTGATCCACATGCTACCAGATGGGTAACCAACTGGCTCACTGATAGAACCCACCTAGTCAAAATAGGGGAAGCCACCTCAAGCAGTAGACCCATATCAAGTGGCATACCCCAGGGTTCAGTCTTGGGGCCTCTGTTATTTGGGATATACTTTTCTGAGGTACAGGCCAAAACCAGTGGGCTATGGCTGAACAAGTTTGCAGATGACTGCAAGTTGGGAGCTGTCATCAATTTCCCTAGTGACGTGGACATCCTCCACGAGGGTCTCACCCAAACAAATGACTGGTGCCAGAAACATGGCCTCAAGCTGAATACAAAAAAATGCATCATCATCCCCTTTGGGGAGAGATGTCCCTTCAAATTATCACATTAATAACAACGTTCTAAGCATGCAGTCAGTTGTGAGGGATTTGGGCACCCAGATTGATAGCAGCCTGATATTTGACCACCATGTTGCTTCCATTGTCCGGAAAGCTTTCTACATGGCCCACCTCATAAGTAAGGGTATCTCATCCAGGGACAAGGAGATCATAACATTCCTGTATTCTTCCCTTATGAGACCCATTATTGAGTACAATGCCCCATTTGGCATGTACCTCGCAAAGCACATGCAGCAGCTGTAGAGACCACAGGGTTCCTCACCAGGAGAATCCAGGGCCTCAAAAACCTACCATACACAGATAGGCTAAAAGCTCTATGCCTCTACTCTGTTTCATACAGACTCTTCAGAGGTGACCTCTGTCTGGCATACAAGGCGATCTTGGACCCCACCTCGATGGGACTGCAAGTCAAGCTCCGCTCGAGTAACTTTCACATGTGGCCTCAACTTGGTCTGTGACATCAATAGGACTTGCTGGCGGGGCAGATTTGTGTCCCAGAGACTGCCCCATCTATGGAATAGACTCCCTCTCCACGTCAAGCAGAGTACCTCTTTACCCCTTTTTAAGCACAATCTGGATAACTGGATGGGAAATAGAAAATACATCCCTGGGATTCTACCTGTGTCCCTGCTGGACAGGGGCATCGGGTGCTGATTTGTCTATCCATGGGCTAAACCCTTGGCTAGGCTTATAAGCCTCAGGGCTAATAGCCTAGCAACTTCCTATGATCCTAGGATGGGGTAGATCTTGCTTATTAAACCTGGTGGACCTCTTTGAGAATGTCACCAAAGCCCTGGATGAGGGTAAAGCAGTACATGCCATCTATCTTGATTTAGCCAAGGCTTTTGACACAGTTCTCCCCTCATGGATCACTGATAAACTGTCCTAGCTGGGGATTAACCCATACATCACTAGATGGGTAGACAACTGGCTCATCAACAGAACACACACTGTCAAAGTTGGGGAGACCACCTCCACCAGTAGACCAGCTATCAGTAGGGTACCACATGGATCTGTGCTGGGCCCTCTGCTATTTGGAATTTATTTCTCTGACGTCCAGGCAAAAGTGGATAGTCTGTGGCTTACCAAGTTTGCAGATAACTGCAAAATGGGCACAATCATTGTGTCCCCTAACATTGTAGACATATTACAGAAGGGGCTGACATATAC
Organism: Protopterus annectens; assembly: GCF_019279795.1. NCBI lineage: Eukaryota > Metazoa > Chordata > Ceratodontiformes > Protopteridae > Protopterus > Protopterus annectens. The sequence goes on from NC_056739.1 coordinate 1,492,458,835, forward strand.
AAATGATTGCTGCCAAAGTCACAGACTAAAACTAAATGTAAAAAAAATTCCTCGTTATCCCTTTTGGCAAAGAAGTAGCTCCTGATAATTATGATATAGATAGCACCTCCCTAAGCTCAAACCCAGTTGTGCAAGACTTGAGAACATCGGTTGATAGCAATCTAAACTTTGATCACCATGCGTCCATAGTGGTAAGGAAAGCCTTATACATTGCACATCTCATAAACAAGGGTATTGCATCCAAGACTGAAGAGGTTACAACTCCACTGTACTCGACTCTTATCAGAACACTAATTGAGTACAATGCCTCCTTCTGTATGTATGTCACCAGACACCTGCAACAACTGGAGATACCACAGAGGTTTCTAATCAAGGGAATCCAGGGTCTCCAACCTCTGAGGGTAAAGCTTCTGCTCTTTCTCTGTTAGGGACTTCTTCCCAGGTGGCTCGTCTTTCCATCAAGTGTAGTTATGCTGTAGCAGATGCTTGTTTTAGGGCTGTTACTTTTGGGTCTGTGATAAGGAAGTATTCTCGGCTTCCACTTCAACCTTTGCCTGTTGATATCAAGGCTAAGTTGGTGGATATTCCTCTTGATAATAAACACTTGTTTGGTGAAGCTGGTGGTGATGTCTTTAAGTTCATTCATGATAAGGGTAAGGCTTTACAGGAACTCAAACATGTTTTTTTTCTCCTGTTCCTAAATTTCAGAGAACTACACCAATAAGCCAGCCTTTGTTGGCAGGCAATCTCGCCCTCCTCCTAAGGGCAAAAATGGTGGCTAGCGGGCTCTTCTTGCTAAGACTACTCAGATTCAGTGCCTCAGAAAGTCTTCCTTTCCAAATAAACCAGGTGCTGTCTGACTATCCTATTCTTCCCAGCCACTTTCCTCTTTGTCTTCCCATCTCTCTCTTTCTCTGTCTTCCTGTTTGGGAACAGATTAATCCAGAACTCTGGGTTATGTCCATTATTCACCACATTTATGTCAGGTATGGAAATCCCTTCCGCCTTTTATGGATATTCCTCAGCCCCCTCAGAAACAACTCTTTTTTTTCCCGGAGGTGCTTCGGGACCTTTTGACTCAGGGTACTATTGAAGAGGTGCCTGTGTCTCAAAGGGGTGGGGGTTTTATTCCAGGATGTTGCTAGTACCCAGAAAGGAGGGTACTTGGAGACCAGTTCTAGACTTCTCTCATTTAAACACTTTTCTGCAGGTGCCCTGGTTTTGAATGTTGTCCCTTCAGAATTTGTTCCCGCTTTTGCTTCCTCAGGCTTTATATGATGTTTTTGAATTTCAAGGTTGCTTATCTTCATATTCCAATTCATCCCCTTTTCAGGAAGTTTTTGGGTTTCTATGTTGCTACCTGGCATTTAAAGTTCTCTTTTTTGCCCTTTGGATTTTCAACTGTCCCAAGGGTATTCACCAAATGCCTCGCTCCTGTGATTGCTTTTTTCAGGATTCAACAAATCCAAATTTTCCCTACTTGGATGACCTGCTGTTTCAGGCATCCTCTCCAGAGATCCCATTGCAAAATCTCCATTTTGCCATTCCTTTTCTTCAGAGCCTAGGGTTTACAATAAACTTTAAAAAGTCTTATCTGACTCCTTCTCAGGATCATGTTTTTCTGGGTTGCAGGATTCAGACAGTGCCTTTGCTGGCATCCCTGTCTCCTCCCAATGCCTTGACTCTCATGTCCTTCTTTGAAATTCTTTTTCCTCTGGCTTCCATTGCAGCCAAGGAGTTTGAGAGAGTTCTGGGTTTTATGACATCCACCCTCCATATGCTCCCTCTGGTGAAACTTCACACAAGGAAGTTTCTGTGGTTTGTGAAGTCAGTTTGACTTCAACATGCTCATCCCCTAGAATTTGTAGTTCCTCTTCTACCTTGTCTCAAGAAGGCACTCTACTAGTGGATTCAGCAGTTGTTCCTAAATCCAAGGTCCCTTTTTGTTCCCCTCTTCTCTCTCTGGAGCTGTTCATGGATGCTTCAGATGTGGGGTGGGGAGCAGCTTTTGGCTCTCTAAAAGCACATGGTGTCTGGTCTCCTCTTCAACAGAAGGAGCATATCAATGTCAAAGAGATGAGAGCACTTCTGCTGGCTCTTCAGGCTTTTCATCCTCTTTTCTCCCTGGGACCTCTGAAGGTGTTTGCAGACAATACTACAGTGTTGTGGTATGTAAACAAATGGAGCAGAAAAAGATCTTATCTTCTTTTCTGGTTGGCACTCCTGGTATGGGATCTTGCCATCCAGTATTAAGTGACTCTTCAGGCAGTTTACATTCCCTCTAATCAAAACATTGTGTCATATTCCCTGAGCAGGTCCTTAACTCAATCCCACAAGTGGATGCTTCACATGGATGTGTTTCTGGACATTGTCCACCAGTGGGGTACTCCTCAAATAGACTTATTTGCCTCCCGTCTGAACAGACAACTTCCTCTGTTTTGTGCCAGAGTCCCAGGTCCTCTGGTATGGAAGGTAGATGCCCTCTCTTTTCCTTGGAAGGAGATGTTTCTTTATGCTTTCCCTCACCTTCCCCTCCTTCCAAAAGTCATGTTCAAAATTTACACCACCAAAATCTTGTTGGGGGCTTTCTTTTGGCTGTGACAGCACTGGTTCCCTCTTCTTCTGCATTTAGCCAAGTGCAATCATCACAAGTTACCTCACAGGATAGAACTGCTCACATAAGACAAGGGATCTCTCATCCATCCCACACCTGTCCACTCTTCGACTGACTCTTTGAGCAATAGGATTTTGATTACACAGACACTTTTTTTCTGAAGACGTGATTAGGGTCCTGCAGGAGGCCAGGAAGCTCAATACTAGGAAATCTTACTTATCCAACTAGAAGTGGTTTTCTGTTTGGTGTCTTTCCCGTAACCTTCCTTTGGTTTTCTGTTACCTGTGAGAATTGTTCATTGCTGAGTTAGCTTATCCTTCTGTTCAAGGCCCACTTATCAGCTATCTTTGCTTATCTGCCGTTATCTCCTCCTTTAGCTTCTAGATTTGAAGCTAAACAATTCCTTAAAGGCGTCCTTCATATTCGGATGCCTAGAAAGCCTGTTCATCCTCCCTGCAATCTTAATTTTGTTTTAGAGAAATTGACTCTGCCTCCTTTTGCACCTGCAGTGTCATCTTCCTTGCAGTGTTGCTCTTAGAAGGCTGTTATTTTGTTAGCCCTTACTTCTGCCATACATGTGTCTGATCTTCAAGCCCTTATAGCTTGTCCTCTTGTTTTTGGTGTTTCATAACAACAGGGTGTCCGTGCCTACTAATCCTTCTTTTATGCCCAAGGTGGTGAATGAGTTATCCCTTAATTAGTCTATTCATTTGCCCACTTTTTTACCCTTCTCCACAGTCTGCTTGTGAGAAGGTGCTTCACACACTGGATTTGCATAGACAATTCAGATTTTATTTGATAAGACTAAGACTATTAGAAAATCTGATCAACTCTTTGATCTGATGTTATCCATATCACTGTTCCTCACTCTTGAGTCTTGGATCCGATATCAGACCCAAGCCAACACTTTACAGACAGCTTCAAGACTCAACCTCCTCCTTCTCCCATGATCCCTTGCTGCCCTCTAACCCCTCAATCTCATTTGCCACTTTTCAGCTACAGATGCAGGTTTCTTGGCTTGGCTCCTGTTTGGGATAAGTAGCTCATTTTTTGTCTCTTTTTTGGATACTTTTTGGCTAGTGTTACTTGTTTTGTAGTTAGCTTAACTTTTCTGAGTTTAGGATACCAGTTATCTATCCCTCCCCTCCCAGTTTGTTGATTTTGTTGGGTTGTTCTTTTTTTGGCTTCTTTTTCAGTGGTGTGTTACTATAGTTTTTTCCCCTTTATAAGTGTTGTTGCCTTTTTTATAGTTTTTTGCTCATTTCTTTGTGTGTGTGTGTGTGTGTGTGTGTGTGTGTGTGTGTGTGTGTGTGTGTGTGTGTGTGTGTGTGTGTGTGTGTGTGTGTGTGTGTGTTTAGATTTGCTTCCTCTGGTCTGACTTTGGCTTGTTTCCTCAGCTGTGAGTTAACTTGTTCCTTAGGCTTTGGTGCTATGTCAGATAAGTCCATAGGCTTTAAATGGTACTCCTCATGTGGTCGGAAGATGCCTGTCTCCAATTTGCATGAGGAGTGCCTTTACTGTTTGGGTGCCAATCACCTGGAGGTTGAATGTGACATTTGTGCTGCATTCAAATCCAGGGCTTTGGTCGAGCACTGAAACAAACTCTTGTTGAAAGGGTTGGCTCAAGGGGGTCCTTAGCTCAGTCCCCTGCCAAGTCTGAACCCTTCGAGTACAAAAAGAAGGGCCCCCTGTCTTCAGGGTCTTCTTCTAAGAAAATGAGATTCTTGGTTCCCAGTATGTCAGATCCAACCTCAGTCTCTTCTCGTTTGGATCTGGTTCTCTTGGATCCCAAGATACGTGACCACAGATCTGGGGCTTCTGCTCCTAAGCCTTCAGATCCGAGGTCTAAAGAATCAACCCAGGGATACAAGGCCCTCAGTTTGAGGCCTTCAGATCATGCACTTTCTGGATTAGCCACTGATCTGGCTGCCTTGGATCTGGGACCAGAGCCTCGTATCCTAGTTTGTCTTTGGATCTGAAAAGGTCAGATCTAGGATCAGTATTGGATCTCCCTATTGTTATTGAGGACTTCCACTCAGGCTCTGGCTCAGGACAGTCTCCTACTGTGTCCAAGCACAGAAGCCGCTCTTTAGAGGGGAGGCCCATGGGATCCAGGCACTCATCCCCAGCTAGATCCTCTGTCTCCTCCAGATCCTCCAGGTGTTTACTCCCTCAGGATATGGACAGGATGATGAGGTCCTTTCTTAAAGCTCAGATGGAGCTGGGGCTTCTTCCATCCCCTGCCCATCCAGCTAGGGAGCCATTACCCTGCCCATCCTTGTTTTTTCTTCACCCGACTAGAGTGGTTTCAAACTTCCTGGGCCTGGACTGTATGGAGAGGGGAGCAAGGATTTCTGGGGGCCCATCTGCCCCCATTCCATCAGAGTTCCTGACATCTTCTGCTCGGCCTTCCCCTGTGCAGGTGGAGTCGCAGACCTGATGGATTCCGGTCCTGGTTTTTTGGACCGGTCCCTTCCCAGTGCTGCTTCGGCCCTCAATAGCTCAGGGCAAGTACTATTCAGGGGCCCAGAGGTTCTGCCCTGCTCCGGACTTTCCCCCTAGGTGGGCCTTCCTGCCAGGAGTGTGGATGGAGCATTGTCCAGTCCCTCAGCTTTCCGGGTCATAGAGTGGACTTTCTCTTCCCAGAGAATTTACTTCCAGGCCTTCCAGGGGCCTTTTCAGCCCCATACTGTGAACCTCACTCATTGTCCCTGGTCAGCCCTCTCGAACTAGCCTTCAGGAGGGAGCCACCCCTTTCAAGGTCCCTCTCTCTTCTGATTCCTCCCCTGAGCCCCCCCCCGGAGGAGGTTCCCAGGATGAGATCATGTAAGGGGAGACACCTAGACTCCCCTGCCGAGTCACTCACTGAGGATACTGACCTTGATGAAGGGAACAGGTCCTCCAGGTCTCCACCCAAGGATGTCTCTTTTGGGGTCATACTGGAAACCCTTAAGCTTAAGGGTAGTTGGTCTCCCCTCCCCCTGTCCTCAGAGGAGTCTGTTTTTCTGAAGGATTTCAGGATGGGACCATCTACCTCTTGGGTGTCACCTCCAGTGGATGAGCTCATTAATCTCTTTGCTACCAGGGCATGGAAGGAACCTGATAATGTGGAGTCTGTCCCTAAGCATGCTGACAAGTTTCTTAGCCCCCTCCTGACAAGTAATTTTGGTCTAAAGGCATGCCAGTCGATACAATCGAGGTAGCTGCTACCAGAAAGAAGGAGCTGGTTGAACAAAGTATGTCTGTCCATCAGCCCAACTATGAGTCCTGTGTGATCAACAGGCACTGAAAGTGAGTGTTTGCCCCAACCATCTTTGGTCTGTGGGAGCTCAATTATCTGGCAAATTTCACCCTACTTCAAAGGGACCTGGTCAAGGAACTTACCACATCCCTTTCTGAGGTACTCTCGGCTGGGAAACTAAGTAAAGTGTCCCCCAAACAGTCCACACTTTCTTACCTGGCAAATTCATAGATGAGGCTGATTGCCAATGCAATGGAAGGAGCCTCTCATGCAGTTGGCACAGGCATCACTATTCGATGCCTTGCCTGGCTGCGCCTTTGCAGATTTGTGGAGTCCTTCAATGCATTGTTTACCAACACCCCTTTTGATGGTTCTACCCTGTTTGATCCTTTGGTCAAAGAAATTCTTACCCACAGCAAGCAGGAGGGCAAGACATTGTCAGTTGTAGGAATCAGATTCTCCACCACTCAACACTCCTTTTCCAAGATGCAGTGAGGGGCCAGGAATATGTGGTTTTGCAAGTCACAGTCTACCTCCCAGGATGCTCCAGATGAACCTTCCTCCAGAGGTCCAGGGAGAGAGGTCAATGGTAGACACCACCCCATGGGCAGTGGGGGTCAGCAAAATCAGGGTTCCAGAGAACTTTTCTCTGACAAGCCCCAGCAGTGCTCCTGAAGTGCTGCCCAATGTCCTACCCTGGAGGCAGTCAGGGCGTCATTTGTCCTTGCACCCTTTAGCCTGGGCAAATATCACAAAAGATCATTGGGTGCTAAATATCATTTCCAAGGGTTATTCTATTCCCTTTTTCCAGCCTCCTTCTGTCACGACATTCCTTCCTGATGCACCACCCATCAGAGGGAGCTAGCTCAAGAAGAAGTGCTTAGGCTTCTTCGGAAGAGAGCCTTCCAAGTGGTCCCCCCAGGACAAAGAGAGCCCAGAACTTACTCTCACTTCTTTTTGGTGTTGAAAAAGATGGGACACATGTGTCCCTTTCTGGACCTCAGTAAACTCAACCTCTCAGTCAAGATGGTCACTGTTCAGTCCATCATGCCCTTGTTACACAAGGATGATTGGATGTGCTCCATGGATCTCCAGGATGCATATATCACATCAAAATAGAGAGGCGGTCCAGGAGACATCTCCACTTTCAAGTAGGGGCCAATCATTATCAGTTCAGAACCCCGCCCTTTGGTCTCACTACAGCCCCCTGGGTGTTCACCAAGTGTATGGCAGTGGTTGCAGCTCACCTCAGACTGCAAGGATTCCAGGTGTTTCCCTATCTCAGTGATTGGCTCCTCATGGCCTCCATGAAGCATCATCTGGCCACTGCCTTGCAGTATCTTCTACAACTTTTTGACCAGCTAGGCATCACAGTGAACCTCCCCAAATCCAATCTCACTCCATCTCAAAGTCTAGAGTTCATCAGGATTAATTTGGACACTCTGTCAGAGACTGCAGCACTCCTGCCCCGGCGGTTACATCTCATCAGATCTTACATCCAATCTGTTTTCAACCTGTCTCATGCCCAGGCCCACCCATTGCTCAGACCCTTAGGACCCATGGTGGCGGCAATCTACCTAGTGCCATTGGTCAGGTTCCACATGAAGGTTTTGCAGTGGATTTAGCTGTGCAGTGGCCCCCCTTGGTCCATTCAATGACTGCTTTGATCCACTTCACACCAGTGTGCAGGCATTATTTTTTCTTGTGGATTCGGTCTCCAGATCTTCTGGCAGGCAGACCTTTTTCCCTTCCTCCCCCCAGCACCACAGTGACCACGGATGCTTCTCTGTTGGGCTCGAGGGGCATTTTCAGGGACAGACGGTTCAAGGCACATTGTCCAAAACAGAGACCAACCTGCACATCAACGTTCTGGAGATGAGGGCAGTCCTCCTCACATTGCAAGCCTTTCAGAACTACCTTCCTCTGGGTACCATTGCAGTTCACACAGACAACATGGTGGTTGTGTGGTACCTCAACAACAGGGAGGCACATGTTCATATCTACTCTATCGGAAGGCCATAAGAGTGTGGGAATAGGCGATATTCTTGGGGCACTTTCTTGTTGCAATGCACATCCCCGGGGAGTCTAACATGTTGGTGGACAGACTGAGCAGGCCCATTCTGAGTCCTCATGAGTAGTCCTTGAATCTTTCATTGGCGAAAGAGATCTTCCTTCATTGGGGTCATCCGAGCTGTGATCTCTTTGCATACCGTCTCAACCACAAATGCAGCCGGTACTTCGCCCTGATTCCCCCAACTGGGAAGTCCCCTAGGGATGCTCTGGTTCATGGTTGGCCCCCGAGTCTTCTTTATGCCTATCCTCCATTGCCACTTATCCTGAGAGTACTATAGAAAGCACATCGCCTCAAGGTTACCTTGATTCTCATTGCCCCCTTTTGGCCTCCGCAGGTGTAGTTTCCCCTTCTACGGTCTCATCCTAAGTATCCCCCTTGGGTACTAGATCCCAGTCTGGATCTGATTTCCTGTCCCTCTCAGCTTTCATTTCCCAACCTGCAGATGCTTCATCTGACGGCATCGCTTGTCTGGCTTCCTAGAAGTCTTCTACTAAAAAGATTTATGCTAGTATGTGTAAAAGGTTCTCTATTTGGGCAAAGCAGTGCAGCCTAGATCCTTTTTCTACTTCCATTTTGGATATTTTGCTTTTCTTGTCCTCCCTTTTTCAGGAAGGAGCTAGCTTTTTGACTATCAGAATTCATTTGGCAGCTATCTCTAACTTCCATATGTGTGAGGAACTGGCCTTCTCCTCTCAATTGTGTAAATCCTTTTTAAAAAGGGTGTTTCTACTTAGACCCCTGGTAAAGGATCCTTCTCCTCATTGGGATCTTTCCTTTTTGCTGCAGTCTCTCACACAGTCCATTTGAGCCTGCTGCCACATGTGATATCAAATTTTTGTCATGGAAGATGGCCTTTCTAGTAGCCATAACTTCAGCCAGAAGAGTTTCAGAGCTGCAGGCTCTTTCTATAAAACCACCTTTCATGGTTTTTCTTAAAGATAAGGTGGCCCTTAAGACTAATCCATCTTTCATACCTAAGGTTGCAACAGAAGCAAATCTGAACCAGTCCTTACAATTGCCAGTCTTTTTTCCTAACTTTACCAACAAAGGGGAATATCTCTTGCATATGCTGGAGGATCTAGGACTATTGAACGAAAGTTCAATAGTCCAAATCCACAATAACCAAACACACTTTAAAGAAAGCCTTTGTTAAAGTGCGTTAGAAAAAAAAAAATCTTCTTTTATGCAGGGGGGCAAGCCCCCCTGCACCCGCCATGTGGGGGCTTGTGCCCCGCACACACCCCCACTTTAATATTCTCACTCTGAGGTTGCACTACAGTGGGAAAAAGGGAATTTTCCCTTATCCGCACCATAGTATGACCAGCACAACGAGCATACTTATCCAAAAGTGCTGCTTCGGTGAACAGCACTTTTGGTTAAGTATGTTTGGTGATTTCTGCTTCGGCAGAAAGTGCCGTCGGGGATCTGTACGGATCCCATGCTGGATGTGCATAGACAACTGCATTTTCATCTAGATAGGATGAAGAACCTCTGCAAGTATGACCAGTTGTTTGTGGCTTTTTCTCTCAACATAAAGATCAGGCAGTGACCAAGGTAACTATCTCTCACTGGATTTCATTGTGAATTTCCTCTGCTTATTCATCTGTCTTTACCTGGACCCATTAGAGCTCATTCTACTAGATCAGTGGCTACATCAGCTGCTTTTCTTAGCCATCATTTCGTAGATGACATTTGTGCGGCAGCCACCTGGTCTTCCCCTTACACTTTTGTTAGCCATTACAAGCTTGATATTGTATCCAGGAATAGGGCCTCTTTTGGCTCCACAATTCTTCTGCATGTCCTTCCACGAGACCACCCAGGATTTAGGTAGCTGGGGACTCTGACCCAAGATTGAGGAATAATGACATGGATAACATCAGATTAAGAGTTCTGTACTTACCATAACTTGGCATCTGTGTTATCCTATGTCACTATTCATCACTATCCTTCCCTCCGTCCCCTGTCGTGTAGGATTTAGAGGATATGGAGGTGTTTTATTTGGTGGTCACAATCTTCCTTAGCTGCTTTCTAGGGAAGGCAAACTCAATGGGCGGCGCAGTGGTGCAGCGGTTAATGCTGTTGCCTCACAGCAAGAGGTTCTCTGGTTCGATTCTCGGCTCGGGTGCCTTCTGTGTGGAGTTTGCATGTTCTCCCTGCGTTCGCGTGGGTTTCCTCCGGGCACTCCGGTTTCCTCCCACATTCTAAAGACATGCTTCTGGAGCATTTCTCCCCGGGCCTCCGCTGAAAACAGGATCTGTGGAACCTAGTCGGACATTCCCGGTCAACAAATGTTAAAAAAAAAAAAAAAAAAAATCTGAGGGGTTAGAGGATAGCACAGGATCATGGGAGTGGGTGAAGCTTGAACTTTGAAGGTGTCTGTAAAGTGCCAGCTCGGATCCAATGTCAGATCCATGACCCACGAGTGATGAATAGTGACATAGGATAACATAGATGCCAAGTTATGGTAAGTACATAACTCTTAATCTGATATTGTTAATCCTCATTCATTCCTTATGCATGGGGTATCGCTTCCATTTTCCAAGCTCGCTTCAGCTTCAAACTCTCGAGCTAAACTCTTACCCACAGTCCCCCTCTCCCTGTTACCTCAGATGTCATTTGCCACATTGCCATTCGGTCGTGTCAAGCTACTTTTCTTGAGCTAAGTACAGTCAATTGTTGGTAATAGTTTTACAGATCAGTTCATATTTTATTGTCTCTTACCCTATCGCATTTAGCGTTCATAATTTCTTCAGGTTTTTCTGCTTCTTTCTTTACCACTTTTATCGCGAGGTATTCTCTCTTTACCATTGTTGGTAATCCTTTTCCCTTTTCTCTCATACCTTCGGGTACTCTCTTGTACCATTGCTGGTACCTTTTCTATTAATTAATTTGCTGTCATGGCAGATAAGAAAGGTAGTCCGGGGTTTAAGCAGTGTTCTGATTGTGGACACAAACTGCCTACTTCTGATGCACACTCTTTGTTTATTATTTGGGAGCTTCCCATTTGTCTGTTGACCCACCCTGTACTATTTGTGAGAACTTTTCTAATAGAACCTTGTTGGAAAGGAAAAACTGAAGGGACTTCTAAAATCTCCCTTTTCAGAGGCTATTTCTGGGTTGGAGGCCTCAACCCCTCCTAGAGCCCATAAGAAAACCTTGGATGTTCCTACTAAGGCTAAATCTTTGCCTTCATCCCTGGCTGGGGAGCTGGAGACCAAAACCAAAACCTAAAAAGGCTAAAGTTTCGGCTCCAGAGCTCATTCATTCAGCCCCAGTGCTTTCAGTGCCTAGACTTTCGGCACTGAGGCCTTTGGCTCCATTATTGATTTTGGCTCCGTCTTCTCCTGCAGCCTTCTATATATCGGCACCGAGGGGCTCCTCGGTTCAGACCATTACCACTGTATCGGCACCGACCGTTCAGTCGGTGCAGACCTTCACTGTGTCAGCTCCGAGATCTTCCTCTGAACCGACGCCTTTATTGTTGACTTCAGTTTTGTCGGTTCCAGCTTCGGCACCGACAACCACTTCGGCACCAATCCCTGTGTCGGTGCAGACCTATAACCTCAGCACTGATGACTTCTTCGGTGCAGACAATAGTAGTCCAGTCTCTCTCTGCACTGTTGTCCTCGGTGCGGTCAGATGAGATGGGCACCGAGTCTGCATCTTCTGTTGACAGGCCTGTTTCTCCCTCAGTCTCTGTGAGGTCCACTAGAAGCCTTTCCAAACATGATGTGTTGTGTCTTATGGACCAGGTACTCTTGGCCAGAGGTATCCCACCCTTCAGGAACTATCCTTCCTTGGGAGGTGATCACCCATCTCCAAAGACCCCTTCTTATTCTCCTCCTTCATTGCCTTTGAAGTCCATGGATGTAGCACAGTCTTTCCCCTTCTGCGGTTTCCTTTATGGATCTCACTAAGGAACCGCAGTTGCCTTCATGGCAGGAAAGTTTTGCTATGACCCAGGATGTCAGTTGTTACACGTATAGTTTGCTGCTCCACAGCCATCCAGGGACTCCAGGTCGGCAGGCTGAGCCACTTAGGGGAGGGGTGACCCCTGTCCTAGACATGCACTCCTCTTCAGGTGGACCAGCATTCCAACTGATGGAGAATGCTTTTGCTCCTGCTGGCGATACCGAACTGTCTATACCTCCGCCCTCCTCTGGTACACTGGTTTCACAAGTTGCACCTAGCAGACACCTGGTGCAAGGGCCGCAGGACATATTCCCTCAGGAATCACCTTTTCTGCTGTCTTCTCCAGCTTCTCCTGCTGAGGAGGTCCACTGGAAAAGTTCATGTAAGAGGAAGCACATGGAGTCGACAGAGGAGTCCCTCACCGAAGACACAGATTTCGATAAGGGGAAGGATCCCCTCAGTCACCCTGTGAGGTATCCTTTGGTGATGTCCTCAAAATCCTGAAACAGAGAGGTGACTGGCAGTCCTCTAATTCGACCTCTGAGGAATCTGTGTTCCTGCAGGCCTTTCGCACCCAGGCCCCCTACCTCCTGGGTTATTCCACCTGCGGATGAACTTGTCCAGCTCATCGTGCAGCGTACTTGTAAGGCTCCTGATACCATCGAAACTATTCCCCGGAGGCCAGATAAGATCTTGTCCCCTCCTACTTCGGATCCCCATTGGTCCAAAGGTCTTCCTGTGGATGCTTTGGTGGTGGTGGCCGCAACAAAAAAGGATTTGGTAGAAGAAGAAAGCCAGATTGTCCATCCACCTAACAAAGAGTCCCGGGCCCTGGACAGGATAGGGAAGCACACCTTTGCTTCAGCGACTTTTGCTATCAGGTCCCTGAATTATATGGCACATTTTACCAGGCTTCAAAGAGATCTGGTTTCTGAGTTCTCTGAAACCTTGGCTGGTACCGTGTCTGATGAGGTCTGTGACAAAGTGGCCTCTCAGCTGGCCACCATTGAATCTATATCTAACTCCTCTATGCGACTGATATCTCACACATCAGAAGGAGCAGCTAGAGCAGCGGGTTCAACTGCTGTCTTGAGACAACACACCTGGATGCACTTGTGCAACTTCGCAGAACCCTCTAAGTCTTCTTTTCTTAATGCCCCCATTGAGGCCTCCTCGTTGTTTGGGCCCAAAGTTAAAAGCACACTGGCCAGATGTGAACAGGATGGTAAGACCCTTTCTGCCATAGGTGTCCATTATTTTTCCCCTCAACATGCTTTCTCCTGAAACCAAAAGAGTGGGAAGATATGGTTCATGAAATCTCAGGGTCCTTTCCATGACACACAGGCCAAGTTCTCCCCCAGAGGCAGAGGGGGAAACTCACAGGGAAGACACTCCTTTTGGGGCAGAGGGGGTCCATGTAACCAGGGTTCCAGGGATTCTTTCCCTGGTCAATCCTACCAGCGCTCCTGAAGAGCGGCCCAACTCCTTTCCTCTGGAGGTGGTTGGGGGATGTTTCTCCTTGTACCCTTCTGCCTGGCTAACCATCACCACCGATTCCTGGGTACAAAGGATTATAACCAGAGGTTATCATATCCCCTCAATCTTTGTCCTGTCCCTTCAAAAAGTCTTCCCGATGTTCCACCCAGTCAAAGAGAAGAAGCAGCACTAGATATAGAAAAGCTGCTAAGAAAGAGGGTCATTCAAATAGTCCCTCCAGACCAGATAGAATCCGGATTCTACTCAAGACTATTTTTGGTGCCAAAGAAAACTGGGGACTGGAGACAAATTTTGGATCTCAGTGTATTGAACAAGTTTGTGAGAGTACAAAAATTCCAGATGGTCACAATACAGGCTATCCTCCCGCTTTTGGAAAAAGATGATTGGATGTGCTCTATAGATCTTCAAGATGTGTACTACCACATAAAGGTGGACAAGCCATCAAGAAGATTTCTGCACTTCCATGCAGGAGCCAGTCACTACCAGTTCAGAGTACTGCCCTTTGGACTCTCTACAGCCCCCAGAGTGTTCACAAAGTGCATGGCAGTTGTCACAGCTCACTTGCAACTTCAAGGATTCCAGGTGTTTCCATACCTAGACGACTGGCTCATTTCCACCCCCACCAGACATCTACTGGAAAAAGCCCTGGCATACTCTCTCCTCACTGCTCAAAGGCTAGGCATAACCATAAACTGGCAAAAATCTAATCTCACCCCATCTCAGTTGACAGAATTCATAGGGGTTATCTTGGACACAAAAAACTGCAGAGCTGCTATTCCAGAGCACAGAATTCTAAGGATAAAGCAACAACTAATTCCAATCCTCTCAAAGGAAAAATTCACAGCTCATGCGGTTCTACAGCTGTTGGGTTCTATGGCAGCCTCCATCACCATTGTTCCCCTGGCCAGGTTTCACATGAGGCTCCTACAATGGCTACTGCTCACCCAATGGTATCATTTTCAGCATCGTCTTTCAGCCATGATTCGAGTAACCCACAAGTGCAAACAGGATTTAAATTGGTGGATGACACACAACCTCTCACAATGGTCTTGTCCCTTCTCCCCCCAGCAACCCAAGACCACAGTGACCATGGACGCCTCCCTGATGGGGTGGGGGGGGCTATGTCAGGGACAGACAGTCCAAGGCACTTGGTCCGAACTGGAGGTCTATCTGCATATAAATGTTCTAGAGCTGAGGGCGGTGCTTCTGGCATTGCAAGCATTCCATCCCCTGCTGCTGTCTAGGACAATTGAGATTCAATCAGACAACATGGCGGTGATCTGGTACATCAACAAGCAAGGTGGAACCAAATCTTACACCCTTTGTCGAAAGGCCATGAGGGTATGGCAATGGGCGATGCCTACCAACCATTTTCTTCTAGCAATGCACATTCCCGGGAGTTCCAACATGATAGCAGACAGACTCAGCAGGTGCATTCTTCAACCTCACGAGTGGTCCCTGAATCCCTTGATAGCGGCAGAGATCTTCCACCACTGGAGCTGTCCTTGCTGTGACCTCCTTGCATCCCTGACCAACTACAAATGCAGCAACTACTTCATTCTGATTCCCCCTCCGTGACAGTCACCCAGGGACGCTCTAGTCCACGATTGGTCCTCGGGTCTTCTTTATGCATTTCCACCCTTTCCCCTCATTCCACAGTTTTTGAAGAAAGCCCGTCGGTTGAAGAGCAAGGTGATCCTCATAGCACCATATTGGCCTTGACAGATTTGGTTCCCCTTCCTTTGGCCTCACCTAC
The DNA here is from genome assembly GCF_019279795.1 of Protopterus annectens. Taxonomy (NCBI): domain Eukaryota; kingdom Metazoa; phylum Chordata; order Ceratodontiformes; family Protopteridae; genus Protopterus; species Protopterus annectens. The sequence continues at coordinate 1,492,473,929 of NC_056739.1, forward strand.
TAGATCGACCGTGGATTCTCCATCCAACCCCGGAGTTGATCTCTCATCCACAGAACCTGATTCATCCCAACTTGAACAGCCTGAAGCTCACGGCTTGGCTACTTCAATTCCCTTGATTGCCAGGCAGAATGATTTTTCTTTACCAGTACGTGATATTCTCATTTCTTCTCATAAGTCTTCCACTAGAATTACTTATCTGAGCAAGTGGAAAAGATTTACCTGTTGGCTGAAAGATAAACAAGTAGACCCCTTTTCAGCACCAGTGTCGATAATACTAGACTATCTGGCCGACCTGTTTCAATCGGGTCTATCGGCTTCTACCATTAGAGTTCATTTGGCTGCAATTTCTAATTTTCATGAGGTTGTCCAAGATTCCTCTCTTATGTCCCATAAATTGTGCAAGACCTTCATAAAAGGTGTGAATCATCTGAAGCCACCTTTTAGAGAACCTATTCAACCCTGGGATTTATCATTAGTTCTACAAGCTCTGACAATGTCATCTTTCGAACCAGCCTCTTCTTGCGACCTTAAGTATTTGTCATGGAAAACCTTGTTTTTGGTCACCATTACTTCTGCCAGACGTATTTCTGAGCTTCAAGCTTTATCTATCAAGAGTCCATACTTGATTTTTCATAGAGACAGTGTCTCTGAGAACTAATCCGTCATTTCTGCCTAAAGTGATCTCTGAAATGTCCATTAATCAAGCCATTGAATTGCCAGTTTTCTTTCCCATTCATTCAAATAGAGGAAGAGTATTGACTACATACCCTAGATATACACAGGCAAATCTGTTTTTACTTAAACAGGACTAAACCCTTTCATAAATCTGACCAGTTATTTTTGGCCTTTTCTGGACCTAGATTAGGATCTGTTGTTGCTAAGGGCACATTAGCTAGATGGTTGAAGGACTGTGTGACCTTTATTTATACACAACTTAATATCTCGTTGCCTACTACCATGAAAGCTCATTCAACAAGGTTGGTGGCATCTTCTGCTGCCTTCCATGCCAGAGCTTCTTTACATGACATCTGTGCAGCTGCAACTTGGGCTATGCCTCATACCTTCATCAATCATTACAAATTGGATTTGGCCTCCAGGGGAAGAGCACCTTTCGGTTCTATGGTGCTCAGGAATATCCTTCCATGAGAGCCTCCCAGGAAAAGAGGTAGCTGGGGACTCTGTCCCATGCGTAAGGAATGAATGACGATTAACAATATCAGATAAAGAAGTTACGTCTTACCATAACGTTCCATCTGTATTGTTGATCCTCATCCAGTCATTATGACCCTCCCTCCTTCCCCCTCCTGTGGTTTCTAGTGGATCTCATCATCCGGATCTCTTAGGTTATTTGACCAGAGGTAGCCTCTACCTTCTTTGACTTGCAAACTCAATCTGAGGTAACAGGGAGAGGGGGATTGTGGGAAAGAGTTTAGCTCAAGAGTTTTAAGCTGACACAAGCTTGGAAAATGGCCGGCTCGGTTCCGAGCTCGGAACCGATACCCTATGCATAGTGACTGAACGAGGATCAACAATACAGATGGACCATTATGGTAAGACATACCTTCTTGTTTCCTTTCATCCCAGGTCCTTGGGAGTAGCTGTATCCAAGCACACTATTTCTTCTTGGATGTCAAAAGCTATTTCTTTTTGTTGTTATTTTCATGGTAAGGACCTTCTTTATTCTTTTAAGGCTCATTCTAGTACAGCTGTGGTTTCTTCTGGTGATTTTTTTTCAAGGGTTTAGATACTAAAACTATTCCTGAGGCAGCTAGCTGGACTTCTGTGCATATTTTTACCAAGCACTTTCCAGAGCTAGAGCAGGTTTTATGGTCATCCTTTATGGCTTCCTAGAGAGCTCTGCTGATCCTTACCCCTCCCACGTTTCTTCCTAAGCTTTGACAGCCTCCCTAACATTATGAATACTGCATCAGTGAAATGGAAGAACATAGTACACTTGTATAAAACCTTACCATAACAGTAGACATCCTTCTCTTCACTGGTGCAGTATTCACTCCCTCCTTCCTGGTTACCTCTTGGTTTTCCTTGGACTGGCATTCTTATTGGAGCTTTCATTTCTGAGGATGGTACATCTGAACGTCACCTTTATGCCTTATGCTATGCAAGGAGCATACATGTGATGTATGGTGTACCTTAAATCAACCTAAGGCTTTGGTATACTGGCTTGACTTCAAGCTACCCTAGGCAGGGGATTCTTAATGTTATGAATACTGCAACAGTGAAGAGAAGGACATCTACCATTATGGTAAGATTTTACACAACTCTTTATAGCCAGAATGAATGTAAAAATGAGAAAATGATTGGCTGATTGAAATGGAATGACTATAATTAATGACTTGGATGTGTGGAGTTATTTACATATGTAAAACGATACAGACTGCCATGTAAATTGATTACAAATGCATTTGTTCTCTTTACCAAGTTAAAGCTTATTTTTTCCAGTAAAATTATTTGCTTTCATAAAATTCGATCACAATAAGAAAGAGACTCTATAATATCAATACAGCACACTGAGTTATAACCATAGGGATATATTAAGCTTAATTACATTTCCCTTCTTGAAGTCCCTCTTTTTCTATCAGCAGACTTGCTCACTTTCAACAAGTTTCTTGATTCAACCACTGCTTCCACTTCAGCTCCAACAAAAGATAATTGTAGCCAATGAATTTTACTAAGTTATAAAGATTAGCAAAATAAATATTAAAATAAATCTGAAGTTGTATTACCAAACAGCCAAATACAGACTTTCACCCACTATTAATATGTTTATTTTACTGTCAGCAATATGTATACTAGTTGTCATAGCAAGCAGTAGCACAATATATGGAAGTACAAAAGAAATATATGTCAAATACCTTGCAAACCTATACACATTGAAAGCAAATATTAATACAAATGTAAAATGTGTTTAAACAAAATATGTATAAACCCAGTCTACCCTGAATAGACTTCTAATATTCATTAAATATTTGTTAAGCAAAAGTCTTGAAACACCTCTGATAAAGTTTCAGGTAAGACAATATAAAGCAAACCCACCATGTCCTGAAGGTACTAATTTCAGCTGATCCACTTTGAAGGTAAAATATAAAATAATGTACAGTGATCCAGAACCCAGTGAACTTCTCCTTCTAGAATCCAATGTTAAAACTTTACTGAAAGAATTGCTAGATCACTTTAGCCATTCTGAGATGAAATTAGGGATGTAATTAGAAAAAAAAGTACAATATTGTCATAATGTTAGACTGTCAACAAAAGGATGTAACATCTTTAAATACTTTTGGCTGTAGTTAATGGCCACTGTTGCCATATGACATCTCTTTGTTCTGCAAAATAGCACATTAATGGTTTCTGTGACTTTTACATCCCTCAGAAGCTATGTTAGTCTACCTTCTGTGTTCCTTGGTCACCTGCATGGCAAGTTAAGAATGAAACTGTCATAAAATATATGAATTGCAGGGAGAATATTCCCCCCACCCCCAGACCTTAGGATCCAGGCTTTGTCTTCCTCCCCTTTTTTTCCAGATTGGTTTGATATTAATCATCTTGGTGAAAATCCTCATACTTGTTAGAACAAAATTTAATTACCTTGTTCAATCAAGCAAATTACAGCAAAACCACATAGGCTCATAACAGTGACAATTTCTGAGATTATGTAGGAAGTTTTTTACATCATCGGTGCGTGCATTATCTTTATGGACCATATGTGTTGATAGCATACTTTAAACTATATATTTTTGTGCCTTTTCCTGTTTCAACAAATATCTTTGCCTTTTTACTGAAAAGTATATTTGGTGTGTAGGGACCGATGAAGCATTTTTCTTATTTTTCTTTTCTCTGATAAAATTCTTACTACAAACTATTACATTCTATGATGTATTTAAAGAACTAAAAGCAATACAAAATGCAGTCTGTCAAGGATTATGAAGCTCTTCAAACTGACAGATCTCCTTCCTGAATTGCTGTCCAGAGATATTCGATTTTATGCTGCAGTGCTGATTATTCCCATCTAAACAAGTGGACAAACCATTTCATTCTCATCTGTTGTCATTCTCTAACACATCATCATGGTGTGTTCAGTATTATACCTATCATCATCAGTGTGCACATTTGTGTATAAAATGAGTAATGAATCCTGAACAGTCGGATTGATTATTACCTTCCCATCAGATGTGTTTCAGTCACAGGAAGAAATGAGTCCAGACCACCTAGGCTGTGCATGCAGATGTAGGTAACTTCTCCTTCACAAACTTCAAAAGCTTACTAGCAACCATTATTTATCTCACCACATCTGCTAATCTGAAATGGAAGAAGTAGTCTCTACATTCATCTTCATCATACCTTTAACAAAAAATGCAGAAAACATGTTCAATAAATAAGAAAAAAAGAGAGTCCAGAAAAAAAAAACTTTTACCACAGAAACCATATGCATAATGGCTCCACTAGACCACCAATAAATTGTGAAGAAAACATTTTAACATTATTTTCAATAAAAATGCCCCTAACTCTGCCAAAATTTAACATTCTGACCACAGGATTTCATAGTTCCTTGTATGGATCACCACCACATGAACTGTAACACTGAATTTGTACAACTCAGATCAATTGACTATGAAACAGCATTTACATATTAACAGATGGGTTCCTAAACAAGTTATAACACTACACTACATATCAGTTACCTAAAACTGAAGGAGGAATTATTTCACGTTAAAATAAACTCTAACACCAACCATTATCATATCAAAATTACAAACAATATTCAGATGTGCATGTCACATATTACCACAAGCAATGGGTTTATAAGGCAGTTACCCTTTAGGTTTCTATCTCAAAATATCCAAGAACATGTGATAATATATGTACTTTAGACAATGGGCAAACTGTACACTGTATCATTATCTCCTGGTAAAAGCAGTTAGGTAGCAGTTCCTATACCATTAATAATTACTTGCAATTAGAAAATGGGCAAGCTGTACATCACTACCCTGACTGGAGAACGATCATGCTCCAGCAGGGTTATTAATGTACAAGTAATGCCCGCTGAGAAGAACGAGTCTGCCACTTCATGGCAGCATATCAAGCAGCTGTGGAGCTTGGACTGAGAAAACGGAACAGCCTCCATTATTTTACACTCACTAAGCATCTGTTTTACTGTTTAGTGATTGTAAAATATAAAAAAGCAGACAACTAAAAAAAAAAGAGGTAGGTGTGTGTGTTTATGACTGTGTTTGAGTATATGTGTGTGTCAGTGAGAGTGAGAGAGTGTGAGCAAGCCATTATTTTACACTCGCTAAGCAGCACTTTTGCTGTTTAGCAAGTGTAAAATAAAAACAGAAAAAATTAAAATAAACTGTGCATGTGAGAGTGTATGCATGTATGAGAGTGAGAGAGAGAGAGAGAGAGAGAGCAATTGAATGAGTGAAACAGAAAAGTGTGTGTTTATGTTTCTGTCTGCATGTATGCATGAATGCATGCATGAAACCAGAGAGACTGTGTGTGTGTGTGTGTGTGTGTGTGTGTGTGTGTGTGTGTGTGTGTGTGTGTGTGTGTGTGTGTGTGTGTGTATGTGTGTGTGTGTGTGTGTGTGTGTGTGTGCGCGTGTGTGTATGTGTGTGAGAGAGAGAAAAAGCGAGAATGATGTGACTGAATGCATGTATGTAAGCAGAGGAGACTGTGTGTGAGAGATATCGAGGGGGAGTGAGAGCGAACTTGTGTGAGTGAATGTGTGTATGAAAGCAGAGAGACTGTGCATGTGTGTGTGTGTGTGTGTGTGTGTGTGTGTGTGTGTGTGTGTGTGTGTGTGTGTCTGCGTGTGTGTGTCTGTGAGAGATCAGAGAGTGAGAGAGAAAGCGAGAGTGACGTGTGACTGAATGCATGTATTTAAGCAGAAGAGACTGTGTATGAGAGAGCGATAGAGAGAGAGAGAGAGAGAGACCGATGTTGTGTGAGTGAATGTGTGTCTGTATATGTGTGTGTGTGAAAGCAGAAGAGACTGTGTATGTGTGTATGGGACAGAGAATGGGCTGTATGTAATATTGTTGTGTTTCATTTGCTTATTATTTTTTTAAGCACTATTATTATTTTTTTATATATGCTTGATGTTAAATGCTTTCTCCAACACCATTAGGTTCATAGGTTCATACTAGGCTATCTGCCCTAGGGCATTTATAAGCCTAGCCAGAATGTGTTTGGCTTTCGCCACCCATTTTAAATTAATTTTGCTATGCCCTTTTTTGAGGTTAGTATACTGTGCCTCTGTCTAACAGTGACACAGAAGTGATACCCGGGGTAAACCTACGATCTCCCATCCACTCATCAAGATTCCTCTTGAAGAGAGTCAATGAGGGACTCTGCCTAACCTGGACTGAGATTTTATTCCAGAGTGAAGGGAGCCTCTGGGTTATGAATCTGTCCCTCCAGCATGTCCTATTTATTTCGGTGCAGAGGTTAAAGTCTCTCGAGTGTGTAGCTCGATGGGATTTGGATTTTCTGAGGTGCAGCATGTCCATTAATTCCGGGTTGAACATGGCTTTATACATCAGGCACAGATCGCCTTTGAACAAGCGGTATGCCACTGAGTAGAGCTTGAGTTTCTTTAACCGGGCAGCATATGGCATCTGTTTGAGTCCTTTGATCCTCTTGGTGAGGTACTTTTGGGGTCTTTCCAGTTGCTGCAGGTGTCTGGTAAGGTACATCCCAAAAGGGGCATTGTACTCAATTATGGGCCTGATGAGGGATGAGTAAAGAGGCACGATGACCTCCCCTGATCTAGATGTGAATCCCTTCATGATTAGGTGGGCTATATAAAATGTTTTTCTAACCACTTTGGCCACGTGGTTGTCAAATGAGAGATTGCTATCAACTTGGGTCCCCAGGTCCATAATTACTTCTTCTGTACTTAATGGATTACCACCTATGTGGTAATTTGTGGGCACTTTGTTTTTGCCAAAGGGGATGACTATACACTTTTTGGCATTTAGCTTAAGGTCATGGCTCTGGCACCAGTTGTCTGTTTCTATGAGGCCCTTTTGGAGGATGCTTGTGTCAGCTGGAGAGTCGATTATAGCGCCCAGTTTGCCATCATTTGCGAACTTGGTCAGCAACAGTCCTTCCGCGTTGGCTTGTACCTCCGAGAAATATATACCGAACAAGAGAGGTCCCAGGACTGAGCCTTGTGGGACGTCACTTGTAACTGATTTGGAGTCTGACATGGCTCCAGCAATTCTAACCATGTGGGTTCTGTCCTTGAGCCAGTTTGCAACCCATCTAGTGACATAGGGGTTTATATTTAAGCTGGTGAGCTTATCTATAATGCCCGAGTGGGGTATTGTATCGAAGGCTTTTGCGAGGTCCAGGTAGGCTGTGTGGACCATCTTTCCCTTGTCAATGGCCTTGGTGACTGTTTCAAAGAAATCAACCAGGTTTAAGAGGCAGGATCTGCCCTTAACAAAGCCAAACTGGGTAGGATCCAGTGTCTGTAGGTCCCCAATATCTTTATTTATGAGGTCCATGATGATCCTTTCCATAGCTTTGCAGACCAAGCTAGTCAGGCTTATGGGGCGATAGTTTCCAAGATCCGTTGAGGCACCACCTTTGTGGAGAGGGACCACAGTTGCTGTACACCACTCTTTGGGTACATATCCTGTAGTAAGGCTGAGATTGAACAGTAGTTTTATGTTTGGGTTTAGCTCTTCTTGGAGTTCATGTAGGACGCAGCCCGGGACACTAACATAGACTACAGCATGTATGAAACATTAGTTGGAGGAACTATTTTACATGAAAAAAAATGAAACAGTACTTAACAAAATACATAAGTAAGTAAAATGCCAAAATTGTACAGAGAGCCCATTGTCTAAGTGCAATAATGCCCTCTAGGGTGTGTGTTAATGTATAATTAATGCCCTTCCAGGGGTGTATTACATATTAACACACACCCTGTCAGGCATTATTGCTTGCGTAAATGACTTCTCAACCCTTGAAATATATAATGTGTGTGTGTGTGTGTGTGTGTGTGTGTGTGTGTGTGTGTGTGTGTGTGTGTGTGTGTGTGTGTGTGTGTGTGTAGGTGGTATAATTTATGGAGTACTGTTATTATACTGAAGAGGCAAGTACATGATTAACATATCCTAATGATACTGAATGGATGTGGAATTGGTATTTATAGATATAGATATAGATATAGTTGTAGGTATATGAGCAATGGGAGAAGCAAGGTTGCTTCCCCTTACAAAAAAATTATTTTTCTCCCTGTCTTGTGCAGTTTTGGTAAGTGAATTGTTTGACTACATTCTATACCAGTACTAGATATGAAAAATGTTAGTACTTGAAATGTGTATTGCATCATTTCTCTTGAAAGTCTGGGAGTAGCAGATTTGGAAATTTTATTATTTGCTATGCCATTGACCTGTTACATTTTGAATTTGTAACAATGTGTAGTCTACTGCAACCAGCACTAAAATGTGTTAATTTTGGAACCCTACTTATATGTGACCCACTGCAGCCAGTCCACAAATTCATCCATCCATCCACAACTGCTTTTTCCAATTTTTGCGCATGGGGTTGGGGTATCAGTTCAACAGTGGCAATCATCTAGAGCCAAGATTTACTGTGCTAACAGATTTCCCCACTGAGCACAGTGTATCTAAAGGCTTGATCAACACACAGTTCCAGGGTCAAGATAGGTTCCAGCAGCAGGTTGTACAAATTTAACTTATAACTGAGGAATAACTACAACAACTGCTTCTGATGAAGCAGAAGATACTGCTGTAGTACTTGGCAGATGGTACAAATTCTTTATCAAGTGAAAAGTTAATTCATAGTTATGTTTCACAAATACTTCTGCTTCTGGAATATCAGAATTATTCATTTTGTTGCAGATAACTTTTTCTTCATATAATTCCCTTCCCTAGTGTCTTCTTTAGATTGCTTGATGGGTATGCAAAATGTGAAAAACTCGTTAACTTCCATGTACTACAAAAAATGTCTGACACTGTCTTTGTCAGACACATTTGAGTGTGTGTGTGTGTGTGTGTGTGTGTGTGTGTGTGTGTGTGTGTGTGTGTGTGTATGTACACATACATATGTGTATACATATATGATGTATGTTTTTTCTCTCTGTAAATATGGATGTGCTTATGTTTGTTAAAATGAATGACACCAGGGTTAAAAAGGAGTGAAAGAGTTGGCTGAGACACAGAATCTGAGGTAAAATCACATTGTAAAATTACGAAATAGTACAAATGTATCAAAATATCAAGCTTCATGAAGTACTCTGATATACTGATACATTCTTCTCTGATTCAGATTTGATGTTTTGTTCTTCAGAAATGTCCCTCCTATGTTGTAGAATGCCATGAATGAGCTCTAGGCTAGGCTAACCTAACCATTCTGTAATGCTTTTCTTTGTCAATTGAATATGTTAATAATCTACAGTGCTTATAATCAACTTTCAGTCAAGTAGTAATCATGCTGAAAATTTGCTGCAGTTCCATATGTTAATATACAGTTAGTGCAGATGTTCACAGGAACAGCAATATGAACATGTACCCTGAAAACTGATTTATTAATCTTCATAAAATTCTGCATAACTGATCATTGGTAGCGATTAATTTTGGGTCATTTCTTTTTGCAGTTCATTACCACTGAATGTAACAAAGAATTCAGTATGCTACTTAAAGGTGGAATTCCATGGAAATTTTCAGTTTCCATTTATATTACATTTAATTAAGTAATCTTCTGCATTTTGAATATAGAAATAGTTACTTGCATGTAAAATTTCAGCAGCTTAATTTTATTTCTAAACCGTTCTATAAATAACTATAATATAGGAAGTTTATCACAGATATCCTGGACGCACCACCTCTAACATGGAAGAAATACCATTTCATCTATATCTCTGAGTGTGTGTGTGTAAATGCGTGTGCGAGTGTATACGTGTGTGTGTTTATGTGTATAGTAAAATGAAGTATATTTTTATATGCTTCTAAATGTGCATATATGTCAGTTCTACTGTGAATCACCAAACTTACACAGTCATGATCATCAGAAATGCCAAAAAATAATGCCCAAAGTACAGAAGAGTGGAACAAATTAACTTTAAGCTTATTTTGCAGACAAGCCTCTCCTACACACCTTGATGTAGGGAGCAAGCCTCCCACATCCACCACACTTATATATACTAAATCCACAGTAGCATTAACTTGAAAGAAGAAGAAATCTTTCAAAAGAAGGGAGTCATTGCTGCTATACACTTAGGAATCATGGCAGCAATGATTTGCTGTGGAAAACAATAACTGACATTATATTTCTTAGCATCTTTTTCTTCTGGCAACTGATGCTTTATGAATTTCAATTCGACCACCTGTACAGGAGGCATGTATACTTGGCTGACTTTTCAAAGTTCAACCTCCTTTTATAAAGTAAACTTTTAAAGTTCAACCTCCTTTTATAAAATAGAGTTTCAAAGTTTAACATACTTTTATAAAACTGACTTTTGATAGAATTAAGGCTAACTTATATAAAAGAGTTCACATCTAATACAAACTGAAAATGAAGCACAAACTGAGGTACCTAGAATACAACCTAGGACCACAAACATCTAAGCCTTCAAAATTTTACAATTTATATACAGTGATATGGGCCACCCAAAGAATATCAAAAACTATACTTGACAGCTACCCAATGAGTAGCTTATTGACAAGGATGCAGCCAGGCACATACCATGTATTCAAATGAGTACATTTTGTTCCTGCATTTCTCTCAGAGATGTTATTGCTTAACTGAGCATGGAATGTATTGAGCTCTCTTAAGGTAATATCCATAAAATAAATCTGTACAGAATGGGTTTAAAGGTAGGAACACTTCTCTAGAAACAGGCTTTTATGTTTGAGGATAGCAACAGTTAAAAATAATAGAGTATTAGGAACAATATTTGGAGAGGAGTACACATTTTTAGCTGTTAAGTAGATGGTGAGGTCAAAAGTATTTGGTCTGAGTACAATTTAGAAATTTCTGTCTACAACCTGGTGAACTGAAACTATAATTAAAACCTTGCCATTCATGTTAATATTTCCTTGGTTTCTCTGGATGATACCCAGGGAAAAATTACATTTTGGAGTACTAGATGCCAGAAGCAGTTTAGTGGTACTGGTGCTCAGTATACTACACATTAAGTAAAGAGCACTAGATGCCAGAAGCAGTTTGGTGGTACTGGTGCTGAGTATTCAATTCATTAAGTAAAGATCACTAGATGCCAGAAGCAGTTAGGTGGTAACTAGATGCCAAGCAGTTTGGTGGTACTGGTGCTCAGTATACTACTCATTAAGTAAAGAACACTAGATGCCAGAAGCAGTTTGGTGGTACTGGTGCTCAGTATACTGCTCATTAAGTAAAGAACACTAAATGTCAGAAGCAGTTTGGTGGTACTGGTGCTCAGTATACTACTCGTTAAGTAAAAAACATTGGCTGGCCAGAAGCAGTTTGGTGGTACTGGTGCTCAGTATACTACTTATTAACTAAAGAGCACTAGATGTCAGAAGCAGTTAGGTGGTACTGGTGCTCAGTATACTATTCATTAAATAAAGAGAACTAGATGCTAGAAGTAGTTTGATGGTACTGGTGCTCAGTATACTACTTATTAAGTAAAGAACACTAGATGTCAGAAGCAGTTTGGTGGTACTGGTGCTCAGTGTACTACTCGGTAAGTAAAGAACATTGGCTGGCCAGAAGCAGTTTGGTGGTACTGGTGCTCAGTATACTACTTATTAAGTAAAGAACGCTAGATGTCAGAAGCAGTTTGGTGGTACTGGTGCTCAGTATACTACTCATTAAGTAAAGAGCACTAGATGTCAGAAGCAGTTAGGTGGTATTTGTGCCAGTATACTATTCATTAAATAAAGAGAACTAGATGCCAAAAGCAGTTTGGTGGTACTGGTGCTCAGTATACTACTCATTAAGTAAAGAACACTATATGTCAGAAGCAGTTTGGTGGTACTGGTGCTCAGTGTACTACTCATTAAGTAAAGAACATTGGCTGGCCAGAAGCAGTTTGGTGGTACTGGTGCTCAGTATACTACTCATTAAGTAAAGAGCACTAGATGTCAGAAGCAGTTTGGTGATACTGGTACTCAGTATACTACTCATTAAGTAAAGATCACTAGATGTCAGAAGTGGTTTGGTGGTACTGGTGCTCAGTATACTACTCATTAAGTAAAGAGCACTACTTGTCAGAAGCAGTTTGGTGGCACTGGTGCTCAGTATACTACTCATTAAGTAAAGAGCACTAGATTTCAGAAGCAGTTTGGTGGTACTGGTGCTCAGTATACTACTCATTAAGTAAAGAGTACTAGATGTCAGAAGCAGTTAGGTGATACTGGTGCTCAGTATACTATTCATTAAATAAAGAGAACTAGATGCCAGAAGCAGTTTGGTGGCACTGCTGCTCAGTATTCTACTCATTAAGTAAAAAACACTAGATGTCAGAAGCAGTTTGGTGGTACTGGTGCCTAGTGTACTACTCGTTAAGTAAAGAACATTGGCTGACCAGAATCAGTTTGGTGGTACTGGTGCTCAGTATGCTACTCATTAAGTAAAGAGCACTAGATGTCAGAAGCAGTTTGGTGGTACTGGTGCTCAGTATACTATTCATTAACTAAAGAGCACTAGATCAGAAGCAGTTTGGTGGTACTGGTGCTAAGTATTATACTCACTACGTAAAGAGCACTAGATGCCAGAAGCGGTTTGGTGGTACTGGTGCTCAGTATACTACTCATTAAGTAAAGAGCACTAGATGTCAGAAGCAGTTTGGTGGTACTAGTGCTCAGTATACTACTAATTAAGTAAAGAGCACTAGATGTCAGAAGCAGTTTGGTGGTACTGGTGCTCCAGTATACTACTCATTAGGTAAAGAGCACTAGATGTCAGAAGCAGTTTGGTAGTACTGCTGCTCAGTATAGTACTCATTAAGTAAGGAGCACAAGATGTCAGAAGCAGTTTGGCGGTACTGGTGCTCCGTATACTATTCATTAAGTAAAGAGCACTAGATGTCAGAAGCGGTTTTGTGGTACTGGTGCTAAGTATTATACTCACTAAGTACAGAGCACTAGATGCCAGAAGCAGTTTGGTGGTACTGGTGCTCAGTATACTACTCATTAAGTAAAGAGCACTAGGTGTCAGAAGCAGTTTGGTGGTACTGGTGCTCAGTATACTACTCATTAAGTAAAGAGCACTAGATGTCAGAAGCAGTTTGGTGGTACTGGTGCTCAGTATACTACTAATTAAGTAAAGAGCACTAGATGTCAGAAGCAGTTTGGTGGTACTGGTGCTCAGTATAGTACTCATTAAGTAAGGAGCACTAGATGTCAGAAGCAGTTTGGTGGTACTGGTGCTCAGCATACTACTCATTAAGTAAAGAACACTTGATGCCAAAAGCAGTTTTTCTTAGAATGAGAATTGTGCCTTCCTAAGGAATGTATCATTTCTTACTTGTATACTTTTTTTTAATTTTATTTATTTGTTTATTTTTTTGCCTTTTCTAAAAAAAGTTCATAGGGGAAAAAAACTAAAGCTACAAATTATAGACGGCAGTCTAGGCATATGAGGGTAATTAGAAACACTATCTTTTCATTCCTCTGTTTAGAGTGCAGCATTGAAATTTAACTAAAAATGTTTAATACTGGCAAATGGTGATGTTAAGTTGTCTATCTCACCTTCATTCTTGCTGGTTGGGTTCGTGGCCATCCTCAAAAGCTCGAGAGCTGCTTACTGGCTCGAGGCCCCCCCCTATATCCCATGATGCCTGGCGCTAGATACCCAGATCTCGTTTGCCGCTTCTGCTACGAGGTTGCGTTTACTGGCTCAGGTCGTATTTTTTCTCTTTATTCACTATATTTAGGATTTTTTTGTACTTTATTGAATATACGCTTATTGTCATAGCTTAGTAGGTTATATGGTAGTTTGTTAGTGTCCCCCCCCCCTTAAAAACTTGTTTTCCCATTAGAGAGTTTTCCTCTCCCTCCCCCACTCCCATTTACCTTTTCAAAGTAAGCAGTTTTAGTTAGAGGCTTATCATTGTTTTAGTTTTTTAGGTAGACAAAGTTCATTAGAAATTGTGGTAGTTGTAGGTCTTATATTATACAGTGTGTGTGTGTGTGTGTGTGTGTGTGTGCTGTTAGGGTGTGGTAACTTGTGTGGTTTGTGTATATTTTTTTCCAGTTACCTACTCTCCTTTATACTTGTTCTTTGTAATTGATTTTCCTTCACAGGAATCTCTAAAGACACAAAAGTGTCGGGGTTCAAGAAGTGTGACTTATGCTGTCAGAAAATGTCTCTGACAGATGGTCACACTTCTTGTGTTTATTGCTTGGGCTCCCTACACCTGCAGGACTCTTGTTCGGTGTGTCACACCTTTAGTCCAAGAGTCCTGCAGGAGCGTAGGAATAAGCTTATCCTTAGGGGTTTGCTTAAACCTGAAGGATCACTGGCCAGGACTCAGTCAGTGAAACCTTCTAGGCCATCGAAGCCGTTGGCTCCCAGCTTGGAGCCGTCGCCGAGTATGGCTTCTGCTTCAACTTCGGTTCCGGCTGGAACCGAAGCACCTATCCCCACGTCAGATCTCCCAGTCGGCCCCGACTCTTCCGTCGGAACCGTCAGGAAGTCGAAAATGCTCCAGGTCACCATCCTTGGAGTCGATACACTCGGCTCCAGGGTCACCCTTACTGCAATCTGAGCGTAGTCATCGGTCCCACTCTTCTCGGTTGTCTAGGTTATCTGACCATGATTTGGAGAGAGTGGTGAGCAGGCTTTCTCCGATAGTTCCTCCTTCGACTCATCCCTTGAGTTTGGAGCCAGAGCATGCTGTGTCTGGAACCGTGGGTCCATCGGCACCGATACCTCCCCTTTTGGTTCCGTCATCAGCTCCGATCTCTTCCATGGTGCTGTCCTTGGAGGGATCTGGGTGCTGGGACTCCCTCATCAGCTCCAAGGGGGCGAGTGACATCGGACCCTTGTCCAATCCCATTCTCCCTCTCAGAGCTTCAGCGCAGGTGAGTTTGGCTCCTATATCGGCTTCAGAGCCGTCTCTCTCAGTGCTGGGAAGGATTCCGGTCTCTTCAGAGCCAGAGCCTTCTCTGGTATCGGGAAGGGATGCCTTCGAGGTCATGAGGAGTGTGCTGGCATCTGAGTCAGCCTCACGGTCAGCCTCATCGGCTCATCCCCCCATTGTGCCTGCTCCTGCCTCTGCCCCTCCTCCAGACCCCAAGCATGGGGAGAAAGCACTCCAGGGCACCCCATTGGGTGTATCTTCCTCTTCCGAGGCCTCCCCCATTCATTCAGAGGAGCCCCCTCGAAAGAGGAAATGCAAGAGGAAGCATGTTGACTCCCCTGAGTCTGTCACTTCAGATACTGACTTGGTGGAGTCGGAAGGGTCCCCGAGATCCCCCTCTGAAGACGTCTCCTTCTCAGACATCCTTGAAATCCTTAGGCAGAGGGGGGGAACTGGACTACCCTTAACCCTTCCGAGGATGAGTCAGTATTCCTGGACGCATTTGGTTCCTGACCCTCCACCCCCTGGGTGTCTCTGCCTTTCAATCCACTGATGTCGGTGGTGGCTCGAAAGGCGTGGTCAGCTCCAGATTCAATGGAACCAACTCCCCGTAGGCCCACAAAAATTCATCATTTACCCTCAAGACAAGCAATTTCTGACCAAGGGTGTTCCCGTGGATGCCATGGTGGTAGCAGCGGCCACTACAAAGGAGTTGGCTGAAACTTCTTCGTCTGCTCATCCCCCTAATAAGGAATCTAGGATGATGGACAGATATGGGGAAGTGGATGTTTTCCTCAGCGACCTTTTCTATGAGGTCTCTGAACTATTTGTGCCATTTTACCCGCCTTCAAAGGGATCTCCTTAAAGAGCTAGGAGATACCCTTCAAGATCCATCAGCTGTGGGGTTCAGGCTAAGATTGCCTCCCAGCTGTCGACTCTAAATTCTGTAGTAAACTCTTCCATGTGGCTCATCTCTTATGCAGCCGATGGAGCGAGTAGGGCCGCAGGCACATGTGTGGCTTTGAGGAGACACGCTTGGATGTGGTTATGCAACTTTGCGGAACCCTTTAAGATGTCTTTCACCAACACCCCCTTTGATGGTTCTGCTCTGTTTGGACCACAGGTGAAGGATACCCTTAACAGGTGTGAGCAGGAAGGCAAGACTCTCTCTGCCATTGGAGTCTGTTTTTCCACTCCTTCAAGACCGTATCCCAAGGGTCAGAAGAGTGGGAAGATGTGGTTCCGGAAATCCCAGGGAGCTGTGCCTGACACACGTGGAGAGTTCCCCTCCAGGGACAGAGGAGGGAACAGCAATAGACGCCGCCCTAGGGGCGGGGGGGGGTCCGCAAAATCAGGGCCAAAGAGAATCCTTCTCTGACAAGCCCTTCCCGCATCCCTGAAGTGCTGCCCGACTATCCACCTTCGGAGGCAGTCGGGGGAAGATTATCACTGTACCCAAAAGCCTGGCAAAGTATAACACAAGACAAATGGGTACTTTCTATCATATCCAAAGGCTACAAAATTCCCTTCTTTTGCACTCCACTCTTTTCCAACAAATCCCTTCCAAATGTTCCACCCAATCTAAGGGATCAAGCAGTTCAAGAAATTTCAAAACTGCTAAGAAAAAGAGCCATCCAGTCAGTCCCAGCAGACCAACAATGATACGGAACTTACTCAAGGTACCTTTTGGTACCAAAAAAGACAGGGGACTGGAGACCCATTCTGGATCTCAGCAGACTAAACAGGTCTGTTCAAAGAATGAAGTTCCGGATGGTCACGCTACAGTCCATTTTACCCTTTCTGGGTCAGGAGAATTGGATGTGCTCCATAGATCTTCAGGACACGTACTACCATATCAAAATGCACAGACACTCCAGAAGATTTCTATGCTTCCAGCTGGGAGCCAGTCATTATCAGTTCAGAGCGCTGCCCTTTGATCTCACCACAGCCCCCAGGGTGTTCACCAAATGTTTAACAGTAGTCACAACTCACTTGAGACGGCAAGGATTCCAGGTGTTTCCATATTTAGATGACTGGCTCCTTACTGCAACCACCAGGCATCACCTGCTGCTAGCCAGAGACTACACCATCCAAACGTCCTCTACTCTAGGCATCACAATAAATTTCGAAAAGTCTGCATTGTCGCCATGTCAATCTATCAACTTTATAGGTGCAAATTTAAACACAAAGGACATGTCAGCGACTCTCCCAGCAGACAGAGTGTTAGCCATTTGACGACATGTGCAGGTCTTATTAGGTTGCAAAAAGATTCAGGCCAGATTTGTCCTAAAAACATTGGGTCTCATGGCAGCAGCTATAATATTAGTTCCCCTTGCACGTTTTCACATGAGGATTCTTCATTGGATGTTGTTCACACAATGGTCCTTCCAGCAACTCCCAATGTCTCACATGATAATGATCACACAGTCATGCAAAAACCAACTTGTTTGGTGGATGGTTTCCCCATCATTACACCAGGGTAGACCATTCGTTTTTCCCCCTCCAGTAGCTACGGTGACCACGGACGCCTCCCTGATCGGGGTGGGGGGGCATTTTCAGGGCAGAACCGTCCAAGGTACCTGGCAGCCTCACGAGTACCATCTGCATATCAATGTCTTGGAGATGAGAGCCATGCTTTTAGCATTGCAAGCTCTTCAGAACTCTCTTCCCACTGGGACCATTGCAATTAAAACAGACAATATGTCAGTGGTATGGTACATCAACAAGCAGGGCGGAACCAAGTCGTACCCCTTATGTCGAGAAGCACTCAGACTTTGGCAGTGGGTGATCTCTTCCCAATGGTTTCTGAAAGCAGCGCACATCCCTGGGAAGTCCAATGTTATAGCAGACAGGCTGAGCAGAGCAATTCTTATGCCTCATGAGTGGTCTCTCAATCAGACTGTGGTGGACAAAATCTTCTGCAAATAGGGTCAGCCTTGCTGCGACCTTTTTGCCACCCCCTTCAACAGCAGGTGCAACAATTTCTTCTCACTCCTTCCTCTCCCTGGACACCTCCCCAGAGATGCTCTAGTTCACGGTTGGCCCCAGGGAGTTCTTTATGCATTCCCTCCATTTCCCCTGATTCCCAAATTAATTCAGAAAGCTACCACATTGGGATGCAAGATGATCCTCATTGCCCCTTACTGCCCTCGACAAATTTGGTTCCCTTTCCTGCATCACTACCTTCTGGAGCAGCCCTGGACCCTGGAACCAAATCCAGAACTCCTGATCCATCAATCGGGTGGGCTGCACCAATCTCTTCAATCTCTCCAGCTCACTGCTTGGTTTCTCCACTTCCGACCTTAGCCAGGCTTCCCAACATCTCTCATTCTGTGCGTGAAATCATTTTATCCTCTCATAAGTCGACCACTAGGGAAACTTATGCTAGCAAGTGGAAACGTTTTTCCTTATGGGCAGAGAACAGGAAGATAGATCCCTTTTCAGCCCCTGTGCACCATATTTTAGAATTTCTAGCAGAACTTTTTCGAACAGGATCCTCTTCTGCCACGATTAGAGTTCAGCTAGCTGCAATTTCAAACTTTCATATGGGCCTATCTGATTCCAGCATCATGTCCCATAAGCTTTGTAAAGCCTTTCTTAAAGGGACCACTCTACTCAGGCCCCCAGTAAGAGATCCCCCACCTCCGTGGGATCTGAATTTGATTCTAGCTTCCCTGATACTGCCCCCCTTTGAACCGGCAGCTTCCTGTTCCTTGAAGTTTCTTTCTTGGAAAACCCTTCTTCTGGTCGCAGTTACGTCGGCCAGAAGAGTTTCTGAACTTCAGGCTTTTTGTGTTCGTCCTCCTTACCTAGTTTTTCACAATGATAGAGTTTCTCTTCAGACTAATTATAATTTGAATCAGTCCATTAAACTACCTGTGTTCTTTCCAAATTATTCCAACAAGGCAGAATACAAGTTACATCAGCTGGACGTTCATAGACAATTACGCTTTTACTTGCATAGAACCAGGCAAATCAGAAAGTCAGACCAGTTGTTCCTGTCTTACGCTGAGGGAAAACAAGGCATACCGGTATCAAAAGTCACCTTACCTAGGTGGTTGACTTCTACTATTACCTTTATATATCAGATAAGAAATAAAGAGTTTCCTGCTAAACCCAAAGGTCACTCCACCAGAGCTCTAGCTACTTATGTGGCTTTTCAGGCCAGATTGCCAATGGAAACTATTTGTGCGGCAGCTACATGGGCTAATCCACATACCTTCATATCACATTATAAACTGGATGTGGCTTCCAGAAGCAAAGCTGATTTTGGTTCCACTGTTCTGAAGAGTCTGTTGCGATGAGCCACCCAGGATTGAGGTGCTAGGGAAGCTGTCCCAACCAGCAAGAATGAAGGCGAGATAGACAACTTAACATTAAGAAGTTATGTACCTACCATAATGTTCCATGTTATTTGTCTTCTTCTCGCCTTCTTTCTTGCATCCCACCCTCCATCCCCCTATTCTAGTAGACCGAGAAGAGTTCCTTAGGTTTGTTGATCACTGGCTGAGTCTTCTCTGGCTATTACTTCTGTCAGTCTCCAGTAGGTTCCTGTATCCTGCTAAATTTACTGTATTATTATAATTGTTATTATTATGTCTGTAGTTAGGTTACCAAACGAGATCTGGGTATCTAGCGCCAGGCATCATGGGATATAGGGGGGGCCTCGAGCCAGTAAACAGCTCTCGAGCTTTTGAAGATGGCCGAGTCGGAGCCGAGGATCGGCTCCAAACCCAACCAGCAAGAAAGAAGGCGAGAAGAAGACAACTAACATGGAACGTTATGGTAGGTACATAACTTCTTATTTTCATTGTTCTGAGACAACACAGAAACTTACTACATAAGAATGTTAATTTTCTGGCACAATTTGAAAAAATATTGGGACGTTTGCTAGTGACGTACTTTGTGCTACTAGTTGCTACAAAAATAGCTTATCTTTAGAGGACAGAACAGCTTTGATAATGGTGAATGAATAGATTGGTTAAGGGAGCACATATAGTAATGGTAGCAATTTTAATGTCTAAAACTTGTAAGTAGTACTCTTAAAATATCAGTTCTGAAGGTTAGAAAATGGGGGTTGCATGTAGTATGTCCAAGATCATTGTGTCTTGGCATATTCTGTTTTTTATAAGGCATAGTGATCTTGGAGGTAGTACATATAAGTAGTAGGGGGGGGGGGTGTAGCTTCTCACAATGGGGATGTAGGGTGTCTTATCTCCTAGAATAAAATACCTTCAAGGTGAACAGTAATTGTCAGCATATGCTGTTCTGCAGTTTCACTGTTTCTTTTTTGTAATCCTGCAACAGGTCTCAGAATTACAATAATGAGTAGTAGTAAATTTTTCCTTATGTTTCAAATATTAGAAGTGTACAGATAGGTATAATGTATAAAGTAGTTTCACTTTGATGTGCAGCAACATACAAGGCTAATATGCATTTGGGTATGTAATTTGGGGATGATTGTTGCATTAGCAGTTGCAGCTATGCTAGTAAAGAGAAAGGATGCATCCAGAACTACATTGTTTGATTTCTGTTTTGGCATCAAATATGAATGCTTGCATTGCTAGTGTTGAAGTCAGCATCACATGATGTCAGAAGAGGATGCAGTGACATCTGACGTTTTGACTTTTGACAGTTCTTGACAAGAGTACTCTGAAGAAATGATTGGGTGGCACATTCTTCATCTAGTGAAATCTCCCCCAGTGATACCTGTGACACGAATTGACAAAAATGGTTTAAATGTAACATTAGACTTCTGGCAAACTTTCATAAGATTTAAATGAGCAATCTCCAAAATAAATCAGCCATAAAAATGAGAAAACAATTTGAAAAAAGAAACAAAACTGGCAAAACCTACAAATCAAAGCAGCAGTCACAACTGGGAAGGGGAATAAACAAGATTAATCTTGGCCACTGACCATTATGAAAGCTCATCCCTTAAATGGGAAAGGTAAGGTTAATGCTGGAAGCAAGTTGTAAAATTAGTAAGTGTATATACTCCCCTCACTTGATAAAGAGGTAGATACATGACAACAGAAATGGGCGTCATATTGCTCCCAAAATATCTTTAAAACAGACTGTGAAGGGTGTATCAAGAACATTACCGGATGAGAGAATGCCCACACATGCCTATGCATAACTACATGCAATTGCTACATTGTTGGCCTATTACATCCGAGCATTTGTATAAATAGTCGTGGTGGCATAACTCCTTTTGTTGGCTCCGCTAACCCCTGTGGCCGATTGCTTCCATTTAGTATGGTCCTACCAAACTCTTTTGAGTGCATTTGGTGTGGCCCTGCTCAAAAGCACAACACTAAGCAAGCAATAATGCCCTCCAGGGTGTGTGTTAATGTGTAATTAATGCCCCCCAGGGGTGTTGTGAGGTCCAATGCCAGAGGCATAGGGCTTGTATACCCCTAGAAGGGCATTAATTACACCTTAACACACACCCTGGAGGGCATTATTGCACTTAGACAATGGGTTGTCTGTAAAATTGCTGTGTTTTACTTACTTATGTATTTTTAATTACTATTTTATTTTTGTTTAATATATTTTTGATGTAAAATAGTTCCTCCACCTAATGTTTCATACTTGCTGTAGTCTATGTTAATGGTGTTGGAGGAAGCATTTTACATCAAACATATATATAAAAATAATGATAGTGCATAAAAAATAACAAGCAAATGAAGCACAACAATTTTACATACAGCCCATTCTCTCTCCCATACACACCTACACAGTATCTTCTGCTTTCACACACACACAAACATATACAGACACAGTCTCCTCTTCTTTCATATACACAAACTCTCACACATAAGATCGGTTTCACTGTGTCTCTCTATCTCTCTCTCACACAGTCTCCTCTGATTACATACATGCATTCAGTCACACATCACTCTCGCTTTCTCTCTCACTTTCTGATCTCACACACACACACACACAGACACACACACACACACACACACACACACACACACACACACACACACACACACACACACACACAGTCTCTCTGCTTTCATACACACATTCACTCACACAAGTTCGCTCTCACTCCCTCTCGATATCTCTCTCACACACAGTCTCCTCTGCTTACATACATGCATTCAGTCACATCACTCTCACATTCTCACTATCTCGATCTCTCTCTCTCTCTCTCTCACACACACACACACACACACACACACACACACACACACACACACACACACACACAATCTCTCTGCTTTCATACATGCATTCACTCACACATGCAGACAGAAACATAAACACACACTTTTCTGTTTTGCTCGATTGATCGCTCTCTCTCTCTCTTTCTCTCTCTCTCTCTCTCTCTCTCTCCCTCTTAGTCTCATACATGAATACACTCTCACACACACACTTTATTTTCTTTTTTTCTTTTTTTATTTTACACTCGCTAAACAGCAAAAGTGCTGCTTGGCGAGTATAAAATAATGTCTCACTCACTCTCACTTTCACTGACATGCACACATACACTCAAACAGTCATAAATACACACACACACTCACACACAAACACATACCTACCTCTTTTTTTTAGTTGTCTTCTTTTTTTGTATTTTACTCTCGCTAAACAGCCAAACAGCTGCTTACTGAGCGTAAAATAATGGCGGCTGTTCCGTTTTCTCAGTCCGGGCTCCACGGCAGCTTGATATGCTGCCATGAAGTGGCGGACTCGCTCTTCTCATCAAGCATTACTTGTACATTAATACGTTGCTGGAGAATGCTTGTTCTCCAATCAGGGTACTGATGTACAGCTTGCCCATTGTCTAATTGTAAGTAATTATTGATGGTATAGGAACTGCTGCCTAACTGCTTTTACCAGGAGATAATGATACAGTGTTCTGGCTGTTAAGTATTCAAATTCAGAATAGCTTTTTACTATGCACGATATTCTTTTGGATTTGCTCTGTGGTTAGCACCCTTTAAGCACTGATATTCCAACACTGGAAAATCATACCTATTAACTGGAAGGAGCATTTATTAATTAAACTTAGCAAAACATTAAGAAAACATTGGCTGAATATAGGTACAGACATGAAGTTGTGGAATCAAACTTAGTACACAATGTTATTCATGATAGATAACAGTATGCAATGGAATTGTTTGTAATAATTCGACTGGTTTTGTTTAGATAATTGTTATTTGTTCAGAAATTTGAAATTTTGATAATGACATGGTTTTATGGGTATTTCTATTAAAGTTGCATTTTATGAAAAAATAAAATAACAGAGAAACAACTTATTGCACAAAACTGTCGCTGGTTTGAAAAACAGCAAAGCAAACAGTATTTAAAATATATAATGAAATCAAAATCAAATAAGCCACTACACAATGAGAGTATGCAAATAATAAACATCTGTCAGATTAAACAGCTATTTACCTTTCTAAAAAAGTAGATAGTCTGAATATTTAGTTGCACTCCCATCTTCATTCAAGTACAGTTTTAAAAAAAAGTCATTATGGCAGCCTTCCTGTCATATAAACAACAGTAACAACATTTCTACAGAGTAGCTTGGCTGAAAACTGTAAGCTTTGGTTGCAGAAATGTGATCATCACTGTATTGCGCCTGTTATAGCTGAAATGTGTGGAAGTACAAATCATTATTTTTCTTCATATTGCTGGAGATTATCATTATAGCATTCAGTATGTTTAATTTTGTTAAAGAGCAAAAGACTGATTTGGCTTTTTTCTAAAGAAAGCTTTAAGCAGTATTGTGAGCCTAGAAGAACTCTATCATGCATTTGTATTTTCCTCTGCATATCAAAGTTCACAGTAATCTATGAATATCTGACTAACAGTAGTAAGGGAAAGGGCTAAAGACTTTTAGTGTGACAATCGTCATGTTTCATTACTGTGAGACAGCATTGCCCATGACATAAAATAATATAATGAGAAGAAAACTACTAGTGGAGTTTGAATTGACTCTGGACAAAGCTGTACTAGCTTTCAATTAAAGGGAGATATCTGGGGATCTGGACATTTATAAACCTAAGAATAAAGCAGAAATCAGTTAACTCGGACAGAAAAAAATCTGCTAATGCATGCTTCATTAAAACAATGTGTCAGACTGAGCCTGCTAATGGAATAGGACATTATGACACACTTAAAAATGAGAAACATTCAGTCTAGTATGTCAACATTTTGTGAAAAGTGTGGTGGTTATCAACAGGACAAGCAAGGCTCCACAGTAAGAAGAGAATGCCAGAAATGTGGTTAGCTTAATCAAGGTGTGAAAATTGAGAGAACAGAAAAAAGGTCAGAAAAAAATTGTGCAAAATATTTATGCAAAAGAAACTGTTGTTTGTTTAGTTGTTGATTCAAACAGTTCATATTTGATACCAGAGCAGAATTTCATATTCTGAGAATGCATTCAGAAAATTCAGTTTAATGTGTTCTACATCTGAGTCTAAAGCTTAACTACTGACTTATTCTTGTAAAATCCTAAAACTACTGGCTGGGAAATAATATTTTATGCTCATAAAAGCAAAATGCAGAGTAATTTGTCTCAAACTATCATTATAACAACAAATATACTGAGCCAAGCGGCTTGCTTTTGACTAGAAGGATTCATGTTTGCAATTTCATGTGCAGTGCAAAAGAGGTCACTGTGTAATCTGAAAAGGACAACCACACACACACGCACACCACTGTGCAATCTGAAAAGGACAACACACTCACACACACACACACACACACACACACACACACACACACACACACACACACACATAGCAGAGGACATGCAGACAACAGAGACACACATTCTACCATATGATTCACAGTCTTAGACGATCAGTTATCTGTATGTTCAAGGCAGAGTTAATTTACACATTCATTCAGGATGTGATTATCTGAATCATGGAAGGCAATAGTTCACAGGCATATGAAGTGAATAATCTCCACATTTCAGTGCAGTCTGTTAAGCTAAAAACAGCAGAATGCAATAGGAGTTGATTCTGGAAAGTTAAATGTACTATGCAACATAGAATTATCACATACAAAGTTCTAAATATAAAATTCAGACTATAAAAACATACAGATGTCTATTTTATACAGGCAATAAGGCACTTGGATTTGTGCATTACACTCTTGAATGCGTTTTTTCTTATAATGGAATCTCCAGCATCCCTGCCTCCAGTGAGCCAAAGTTTGTCAGCTAGGAATTTTGTTCATTTTTGCAACAAGGAAAGTTTTTGTATGTAACTTCTTTAAGATATCTTCAGTCTAATGGTCAAGTAGAGAGAATTATAGAAAATATCAAAAACATAATGAAAGTGTGTGCTGCTAGTTCAAGGCAGGATTGCTGTCTAGCTTTTCTTGAATATAGAAATAATCCAGTACAACCATTTGAGTTATCCCCATCTTTGTCATTGATGGAAGAAAGTGTGACAACAAAATGACTTACCTCATAAGGATTTCTTCAACCAAAGAAAGTACCTAATATATCAGAATGTAAAAACCTCAGCAGATACAAAAATCTTGTTATGACAGATCAACTGAAGTATTGCCTACCTTGGGCCTGGAGAAGTAGTCATATTTCAAAATCCACTTGACACATACTCAGAGCAGCAAGAAGCTGTAATTGACCGAGCCAATACACCAAGGTCATGCATACTCGAAACTAAAGGACAGAGGTTCAAACATGATTAAGGGCATTTGTATCAAACAAGATTATACTCAACCCAGAATCAAGAAGCATTGGTAAGAGCATCAGAATGGGACAATTTACAAAAGGATTTAAAAGAAATAGCAGACAGAAGGACTATTCTTAAACTGTGGTTTTAGTTGATTTTTTTGTTAGTCACTACACATTCTGTGTAACATAATATTACTGAAGTACTTGTCTGTGATATATTAACTGATTTCTATGTAGTACCTGGTATTGTGTCACTTACCACTAGTGATTATTATATGCCCAACTATGTAAATGCAATGAAGAAACCAAAAAGTTGGAATGCCGTTATTACCTGCTACATGGCTGGAACTTCCAATATACATTGTATGATGCTCCAGGAATAGAGTAGAATAGAATTTACTGTCATTATGGGTATTATGTGCTATTTTCTCTAGTTTATTGAATTCAATATTCTTTATTGAATAGAGAAAATCTAAGGTTATGGTAACTAAATATAAACTGGTTCCAGTATATTAAGTCAGCATGGCACAACTCCACCACTATGAAAGAGCAGTTAGACATTGATGCAGATAGTGCAGAATACACCACATTATATTAATTATTTTGTATAGATCTGCAGTATATTACAAGAAGGGTAAGAGAAACAAATGATTGATGCCAAAGCCATGGTCTAAAACTAAATGCATAAAAAGGCATTATTAGGCATTATTATTCCCTTTGGCAAAACAGAATTCCCTACAAATTACAATATTGATAACACCCCCTTGAGTTCAAACCTAGTGTGCGAGACTTGGGACCAGAGGTTGACAGCAATCTAAACTTTGACCACCAAGTTTCCACAGTGGTAAGAAAAGCCTTCTATATAGCACACCTCATAAGCAAGGGCATATCATCCAGATCAAGGGATGTTATAACTCCACTGTACTTGACCTTCATCAGACCACTAATAGAGTATAATGCACCCTTTTGCATGTACCTCACCAGATATCTGCAGCAGCCGGAGAGACCTCAGAGGTTTCTCACTAAGAATATACAGCTACTCCAAACCATGACTTACTTGGACAGGATGGAAACCCTGTCACTTTACTCTGTACCTTATAGGCTGCTGAGAGGTGACTTGCACCTGGCCTGTAGGGCAATCTCCAACCCTGCCCTAATGGAAATGCTGCACATCCGCAAGTCAAATGGCACAAGAGTCACTCGCTCTAGGGATTTCAACCTAACTTGTGACCCATTCTGTGCATACATTTTTTCTGTGAACTACCTAAAAAGAAGAAATGGGGATGCCTGGGATTAACATGGCTAGGCTTGTAAAGGCTGTAGGGCTGATAACTCAGTAACCTCCTATGAACCTATGAACTAGGAGACAACAAGAATGACAGCCTTGGGCTGATAGCTGCAGCAACTTATGGAAATGGTGCCATGGATACAGGGACATGAAGCAAAAGCTAGCATCACTCCAGAGGACATGTCCAGACTACAGACTCAGTGGAAGTGGTCTACAAAATTATTCTCCTTTCTGGAATACAGATCTCTATCCTTTCACTAGCTGACAGTCATAGACAGAGGCAATCAATTGACTATCAGACTGCTAAAATATGGCCATACATTTACAATTTCTTAACATTCCTACCCCAAAAATTTTAACATATCAGATATGGAACCTCATTTCAAAAACTTTAGTACTGCCATTGTATATGTTTGTCTCAAAGGTTATTTTACAGGTATTTATGAAATTGCCCTTTGTAATTGAACAAGATAGTGACTGTTGTACGTTTCATGATATTGCGTCTCAGAGATGAATCTTTTGGACCAAATAAGTCAAAGATTGACAGTGTCATGCCAGTTTCTTAAATGTCTTTTAGTGTATAATAAATGGAGTATAGCCATTCACATTTACTCAGTTGTAAAATGAAGTTCATATTTGGAAATGCATCAAACTAAAAGTAAATCCTTATACAACCACTGAATAGTAAAGTGACTCAGTAACATAACTCTTTCTATTAGTATAGGGGAAGCAGTTTCATGTAAAAGGTTCTTTGCTTGAATATCCCCCTCCCAGGGATCTGTTCTGAGGTTGCTTCTCTTTGGTATTTACTTTTCTGATGTCAGAGCTGACATCAGGGATCTATGGCTGACCAAGTTTGCAGATGATTACCAACTTAGAAATATCATTAACTTTCTAGCAAATCACAAATCCTCCAAAGGATATAACACATACAAATAAATGGTCCCAGCACCATAGTCTAAAGCCAAATACCAAGAAACTATAGTATTGTTTCCTTTGGGAAAAACCAGTACCCCTGCACCTGCCACATAAATGACATCTCCCCATGAAAATTGGCACAATCATTAAGGACCTGGGCACTTTTATAGACAATTAACAATCCTTTGAGCACCACATATCTACTGTTGTCAGGAAGTCTTTCTTCTTAGTTCAGATCAAATGATCAACAGGAGTATATCTTCTAAGTCAAAGGAAATTATTATCCATCTGTACTCCTCTGTTATCAATTTCATAGTAGAATATAATACACCTTTTGGTATATATCTATTCAAACAGAAGACTCAGCTCAAAAAAAAAAACAATTCTTCATAAAGATCAAGGGCATGATATCCATGTCTTATTCAGATGCCTTAAAGTGCTGTCTCTCTTTTCACTTTCATACAGATGTTTAAGGGCTGACCTGTGCTTTGAAAGTCTGACATGATACAGTCACATGTGATCTACTACAATCTCACATAACACCATGTACACCTACCTGAAAGTAATAAACAGCACATTTTGATAGGATAGATCCCTTTGTTGTAGAGCTCCTGTACTCTGAAACAGAGCTCCCCATCATATTAAGCAAAGGAGCTTTATGACCCTTTAAAAACAAATTAAATGAGTAGATGGGAAACCATAAATCCACCTCAAGTCTGATTGATTCCTCTGTCTCTCAAAGAAATGGAGTAAGTAGTGAGGTTTACTTATAACAAAGGGTAGCAATTAATTGGATGTTTAATTGCTTGGCTATAATTTATCTAACTGATAAACGACCTACAATGAACCTATGAATTTTAAAGATGCAGACCTTTATGGCACATGGCAAGAAAGTGAAGATATGTAGAACTGCAACAGTACAAAGGATGGTATATGGAACTGTGTGGAAATGTGTAAGGGATTGTTTGAGTAAGACATCCCATTTTATACATTTCTGTTTTCTACTCACCAATAAAGCTAAAATCCATTCATAACAACATTGAACGTGGCCAATTCCATGATTCTCATCATGATGACTCTGACAGATGTGTTCTCCAACATTGTTAGCCGCTAAAATAAAATAACTCAGTTCAGGCAAACTTCAACTGCATTTTATATTGTTAAAATAGTTGCACCCAGCCCAGCTCCACACCCAGTGTCACAAACCACTTAAGTGACATTGGTGGATACCTGTATTGTCAGGCACAGTCTTCAGTTAAATAAAAATGTTACTTTACAGTGACAGTTTTTTTTTTTCCTTAAAGATATAATGCAAGCAAGCAAAATTTCATTTGCATTCACCCACTGCGCTACAAATCAGACACCTCTGTAAAGATAATGATCACACTTCATGTCCTAGTTAAGTCAAGGATCACAAACATGACATCAATGAGTATTTATTCTGCTAATTGTTGTTACATTCGTGAACTGTTTTATATAAATTTCAGATGAATTTTAATGATAAAAACGTATTCAAGCATCTTTTCCAGGGTCTGTATTAATTCATCAAGAGGATTATTTCAGCACAAACGACATACATTGAAAAAAACTTGCTAACCTACATATCATTGCCTGAACTGAATTTTAAATAAAAGATTTTTGCAGTGAGAAAACTGTCCTGCATCCCATACCTGTACATATCTAAATAAACTAATTCTGAGGTTAGACAACAGTGGGGCAAAAAATTCCTTAATCCCAATGTTATGCAGTCTTAGTTAACATGGTATTCAGTTGCATTTAACAATTTCACTTGTATTTTCTTATGAAATGGTAATCAGTGGACATGCTCAGAAATTTCTGCTTCAATCCAAAGTCCCTTGGTGAATCAAATGTCTCTTTCCATTCACTGTACCACCTTCTGCCACATCTTAGTTCCCTTCAGAGCCCAGTGTGGAATCTCTGAACAACCAGTATCATTGATTCCCTATATAGCAGTGACTGATGCTAATAGCTTCTTTCCAACTAAATGTATTCAAATCTTAACTTCTTCTAGGTATCCTTTTCCTTTCTAAACGAGACAGGCAGTAAAGGCATTGTTCAGCTGGATCCATGAATATAACAAGTCCCCCTCATCGATATTTTGAAGAAATCAACATAAAATAAATGTCATAATTTAAAACAGATATAGCGACCTTTCTTAATAAAACATGTATGCCAGGAAATGTTGAATGCGATTCCAACTTCTACAATATTTAATATGAAGGGCAGCATTAAAGTGAACTTTAATTCATATGAATAAATAAATGTGCTTCAAGATTTTATTAATATAGATAACAATAGGTTTAAGCAAAGAAGTTACAAGGATAGTCCAATGCATTAAATGTTATGGTGCAGTGTGTAAAAAGCCCAGAACTCAGCTGTGTTAAGATACTCAAGATGTCACTGTACATTGTGATATCTTTTCATCTTGGTCTGCAGTACTCTCATATTTGAAAATGTATTCTTTAGAGGATAACATTAAGTAGGTCAAAGCATGGTAAATAGCTCTGATGTTACATTCTTCTCTCAGAAAAAGAAACAGAGTGGAAAAGGTATTTTGATAAGGCAACAAGCACATGTCAAGGGTTGAGATCATCTGGTCCATTTTTATTCGATTTATTCAGAAGTGAATGTGAAACTCAAGAAAAGCACTTTGATGTATTTGGCTTTTGCAGGGTCATTCTTTAATACAGAAGTGGAAAAGAGTTATATCATCATCTTAACATAATAATTATAAAGAATGTGTAGATAACACTTGCACTAAAGGAAAAAAGATTGTAAGAACCTTGAATATATTTTTCCTTTTGCCAACAAAGTACCATTATTTCCGTCTAAGCTTCATATATTTCTTGGTGTCCTCTACTATTAAATTGATTTATACAAAAAAATTACTGTTAGATGAAGCTAAGCATTGTCTATGATCCGCTAGTGTTCATACTTTTCAAGATCAAATAATATGTTCATGCTTTCATTTATTACTGAAAGCTTATAAATCAGCAACATACCTGCAGGGTAATACAGAAAGCTCAAAATTTTGGTACACAATACCCTGTATGTATCTTAGGAAGCTTTAGTAATTTAAGTTAATATATCATAGTTTCATAGCTGTATACTATGCTTAACGACCTCTGTGGCCTTTATAAGCCTAGCCATGCAACCCAAATGTATCCAACAAGTTATTATGCTTTAGAAGTTATGTGAAGGAGGTGTATGTTAGTTAGTACATGATTTAATAGTTGCATCTGTCCATCAGAGACATAGGTGTCAGACTATGGGTGAAGTTCTCATTTCCCATACATTGGCCCACTTAACGCTTGACTAGGGTTAAGGAAGGGCTGTACCTAACATGGATGGGAAGCCTATTCTAGAGAATAGGGGTTCTCTGAGATGCATACACATCCCTACAAAATGTCCTATTTAAGTAACAAGCAAAGTGGGAATCCTTAGAGCTACTAGTTCTGGTGCTGTTTGTTTTGCATATATGCAAAAGGTCCATCAAGACAGGATCCAAAGATGCCTTATATGTGAGGCATAAATCACCTCCTAACAGTCTGTAGGACACTGTGCTTATACACTGTATTCCATTTTGTGAGGAACCTCTGTGGACACTGCAGTTGTTGCATCTGCCTGATAAAGTACACACAGAAGGGGAGGCTTATACTCAATGAGGGGTCTGACGATGGCTTAGTCAGTGGCAGGATGACTTTCCTGGACCTAGATGCCCTGCCTATACTTACAAGTTGGATGACATAGAATTGTTTTCTTGCAACCTTAGACACATGTCATTTGAAAGCCAGGTTATTTTCTATGAGTCCCCAAATCCTTGACTACTGTGTCTACTTCTAGGGATGTTTTATCAATAAAGTAGTTTGCTCTGGGTGGCTGACTTCCCAAAAGGTACTATTATGCATTTTTGGCATTGGGTTGTATGCCAGAGTTTTGGCCCCCGTCATTTATCTGTGTTAGATCTTCCTTCTTGTAAGATGTTAGTATCTTGGGAGGTTTCTAAGATTGCTCCTACCTTGCAGTCATGTGTAAACTTGGAAAGCCAGAGGTCTTGACATTGTCTTTGACTTACAAAAAATAGACGCCAAAGAGGAGTGGACCCAGTACAGAGCACTGGCGACTATAATACTAGTTACCAGCTTCTTTGTGGAGGTTGTCTCTCTAGTCCTAACTTCCTTGGTCCTGTCTGTGAGCCAGCTGGCTATCCCATGAGTTCCATAGTGGTTGATGCCTAATTCTGTTAGCTCATTTGCAATCCCTGAGTAGAGTATTGTATCAAATGCCTTAGCTAGGTAAAGGTAAGCAGTGTGCACAGTTTGGCCCTCATCCATTGCCTTGATGACCTCAAAGAAGTCCTCCAGATTCAGTAGGCATAATCTGCCTTTGATGAAGCCACACTGGGTTGAGTCCAGTATCTGAAGATTTCCTATGCCTTTGTTAGAAATGTTTATGATCATTTTTTTTCCATGGCTTTGCATATGACACTAGTCAGACTAATGAGTCTGTAGTTCTTTGGATCCATTGATGGTCCAACCTTGTGCAGAGGGATGATCACTGCAGTCTTCCATGCCCATGGCATGAAGCATATACAGAGGCTATGGTTGAATATTGACAGCAGTGGCCTTGATAAGTCATAATTTAGACTGTTTAGTAGGCATCTTGGGATATTTTCTGGGACCATCAAATCTGTATTCTTTGCTTTATAGAGCGCATCTAAGACCTGCTCTCTACTAATAGTTGGAGGGATCATGTTTGATG
Source organism: Protopterus annectens (assembly GCF_019279795.1). Taxonomy (NCBI): domain Eukaryota; kingdom Metazoa; phylum Chordata; order Ceratodontiformes; family Protopteridae; genus Protopterus; species Protopterus annectens. Next base: position 1,492,506,641 of record NC_056739.1, read on the forward strand.
ATATTTCCTGGAGGCAGCTGGGAGTGAGTGGGGGATAAAGTTGGAGCTGAACTTGTCAGCTAGAAGATTTGCCATACATCTTGGTTTTATGAACATGGCTCCATTTACCAAAAGTTTGACAGATGGTGTGTTAGATTTGAGGTTTCAGACATAGCTAAAGAAGGCTTTATGGTTGTTGTTGGCCTGGGACTCTATCTTTACCTCAAAATTAGCTTGTTTTGGCTTAATTAGTCCTCTTAGTTGTCTATTCAGTTTGATGAGAATTTTTTTATCTTTTTTTTGGTATTACACTTTAGACTTTTAGCTATGATTTTTTTGTTGTGTTATGCAACTTGTTTTATTTTGTATTATACCAGGGTGGTTTGATTTCTGAGTTAGTTTTGAACTTACATCTGGTAGGCACAACAGCCTCTATGCAATCAGTGCCATGGTTGCGTAGAGCTTCTGTGAATAATTCTGCCTAGGCTGCTGTGTTATCTGAGTTTGGAGGGAACTTGAAATTTTGACAGGTTATCACTTAATAAAAGGTAGCTACCCTTGGATTAATTTCTAACTGTTACATGGTTTGCTGAATTGATTCTTAATCTGCTTTGTGGTGTGACTTTATCAGAGAGGACATGACACTGAGAGGAGTACAGCATTCTCCCATATTTGTGAGTGCCGGGTCCAATATAGTTGTACTTCTTGTAGGCATATGCACTAACTGGTCTATGGTGTTTGTTTCTAGGAATCGCTTCACTGGCAAATTTGGGGTCATGTAGGATTCCCAGTTTATGCAGGGATAATTAAAGTCTCCCATGAGTATGGTTGAATGGTGAGTGTCCCCAACTGGTCTAAGTATGAACTATGAGTTTAATGGGACATAGAGGGTGACCTTTAGTTTGCTAGGATATGGTATAGGACTTGTCTATGACAATCTGGACATGGAGGAAACAAGACCATCATCCTGTTTAACCAACCTAGGTATGCTTGTTATTGATATAGATTGAGATACCTCCACCTTTAGTTCCTGCTGCAGTTGCTGGTCTAAATTTCTCATAGGCACAAACGCCTTGCACTGCCAGAGTACTCTGTGCAGCTTTAAACCATGTTTAAACCATGAGAGCTTGGAGGGATTGGAGCTTGAACAGTAACACCTTTAGATTTCCTTGGGTAGATTTTGCTATGTTGGAAGATTTGTCAATTTGGCATTACCTAAAAAAGGCTCTATGTGGGACGACAAGTTTTAGCTAATATTCAAAAGCCTAGAGGGGACAGGTGCAGACCATACTTGACAAAGCAACATGGTTTGTTAACCATCTCCTTCCACATTGAAAATATTGTATCCCCTAGAATCACACTGATTTTAAAATGTATGCATGTTAAGCCACACCCTAAGTCTTAAGCTGATCAACTATATTGAACTTCTCTCAACATTTATATGAAAACAACTAAGTGTGTAATTTTCTTACTTGCTATATGCACCTGCTTTCCATCCAGACTTTTAATGTGAACAGTGTTTGGGAAATATTCCCCTTACGTGCATCATTATCCTTCATACTTATATGTTGACTTCTGGTATGGTGACCTGATGAATCACACCACAGCCTGTTCACTTTCACCAGCCATTAACTAAAAGTTTTCCACTCTCCAATTTTGATTACCAAAGTTATCTTCACAGATGTATTAGAGCAGGTGCAGTGTTCTAATTAAGAAAAAAAAAAAGAAGCAGAGCATTAAAGCTGTAATATCAGATTGAGAGCAGACCACAATGTTGGAGGTGATTCCTGATAGTATGGGGAACCCTAATGTATTAAACCATGGAGTGGACACTCAAGAGTCTCAGTCTTCAGTTTCCTTGGCTGCCATCCTTCAAGAAACAAAGAATATGAAGGTGAACCTTCAGATATATATTGAAAAGACAGACATTCATTTTCAAGAAATTACTACCACATTCATTGTTCAGTTTGATGCATTGCAGCAACTAGGAGAAAATGGAACAGAACTAAAAGCCTGCATGGATCTCTCCAAAGCCAGGCTGTTCTATTTAGTTTGAAGACATGACATTCAAGAAAAAAAGACTAGACTATAGATGTCCAGAAACAGTTAGAGGCTTGTAACTACTTTTACTTTGTATAAGAAATGCTGGCCAAATGGGTGGATCTGAATGCTGGAGATATTTATTTTATTTATTTATTTATCCTTTGTTGACCAGGTTATTCCTACTAGGCTGGAAGCATCTTATCAGTGGAGACCTGAAGTACTATTTATACTAATAGGGGAAATTTGACTAGGGCATTGGGGACCTCTTTGAAGCTGCTAGATGCTGCCAGTGGGTGCCTACAGCAGCAAGGAAGAGGCCTAGAGGAAGCAGCAGTATGGTGGGTGTGACACTGCCACCCCAGCTACCTGAAATTTTGTAAATAATCATATGTCATTTGTGAATTTCAACATGATTCATATGCTTGTCTCACAAATGTAAGAGAAATATATATGTGTATATTAAACTACTGGTGCAGAAGTGTGCATTGAACAAGGTTTGTACAGTATTTGCTTCACGGATGTGTACACAGTGTACTCTACTGGAAAAGAACAGAAATGTATATAAACTATATACGTGTGCAAATGTATGTTTTAATAGTAGAAGCTGGAACATATAGAGTTAACTTGCAAAACTTCAAGAAAATAAATTGAAAAAGTGTTTTACAATTGTGTTATCTCTCAGTTTCAGTGAAGCAGACACAATGTCTAGAGCTAGAGGGTTTTCTATTGTTGGAGAGAAGTAATTACTAGGTTTAAAATGTAAAAGTGTTTAATTGTTTTACGACTTCCAGTTCTCATCAAACATCTGAAGGATATGTAATTTTAACACAGAGATGTGAGTTTCTGTTAGCCTGGGAACTGAAGGCAGATGACAAAGAGTGATGGCATCCAAGCTGACCCAGCAGTAATGTTTGATATTAATTTAAGAACTCTCTCAGAGACAGACTTTGCATTTTGTGTTTTGCCTTGGACCTAGTAAGAACATCCACTCATCTGCATTTGCCTTACTCTGTAAGTAGGTGTAGGGTACAGTAATTTCTTTTAGATATAGTTAGAATATAGTAAAGATTAGTTTAGATGTTTTTTGTATATATTTGAGACTGCCCTGCAATGCTGTTTTAAAATATTTCCTGTGATTCTGAACTCTGAAGTAACTGCGTTGTTTTACTGAGTATTGTCTTGTTCTTTTATTATTTATTATTAAATATATTTAAATATTTGTGGCTGATATTTGTGAGACATATTTAAGCTCTTACAGTACTTGCATATGTATTTGGTAATACTGTACAGGCCACTCCAATAATCTTGCTTGGTCAGACTACCATTTGGATAATAGTAGCATTACACAATAGGACTGGTCACCCTTTGTAAGAGCCTTAAGTAGATGATAAGTAGAGGGTGGTGGCAGTGATAACTACCTTATAGTCTGGGCAGAAGGGGACATAGCTAGTAAACCCCTCAGCTGACATCTTAATTCTATAGCTGTGCCAGTGGGGAGTCTGACTGGGGATCTTGAGAAAGAGGGAGAAACTAGCCCCAGACCGACTGTGGTCTCTGTGTGCTCTTAAGGGAAATTGTGCTTTGCTGTGTGTGTACTTGTCATCCTCCCATTGTATACACCCCTCACTGTTGCCAGTGGTGAGGATTGAGACTCCTTGATTACTGGGCCAGTGCAGGGGCATCACAGTGTGGAGAGAAAAGGTTTGGAGAGTTTGGAGGTGGACAATGAGATTTTGGGGAAAAAAAATGTTCCATATGGAGCTTCAGAATATAAACAAAGATTCCTGTGTGGTGGATGTTAGAAATGAGCAGTGTTTAGCTATCTTAATGGTGAAGGATGTATGCTAGTCTGTTGAAGTGGTACTGAAAATAGAAATGGCATCAGGTGGGCTTGTAGATTTAGATTATGTTCTGTTAAAAATAAAGAGCAGTATGATCCAGTTGACAGGTCTGCTGTTTTTTGGGGTGAGATGGTAGATAACTTTTTTTGGGAGCGCTGAGGATGGTAATGTAGAAATAGAACCAGGTGAGCAGCAGAGAATGCAACAGTAAAAACATGTGCAGCAGTGACAAAAAGTAAAAAAGGAGAGCAGCAAAAAACTGAGATGGTGTCTGCTTTTGTAGCAGCAGATATTGCAGTTACTAAAACATATGCTGCAGTGACAGCAGGCAAAAAAAAGTAGAGCATCAACTAACTGTAAGTAAAACTGTTTTTGAAAAGAAGAGAAGACCAACAGTTAGAATAAGAACAAAAAATGCCACTGTAATAGACAGATGTTGATATATAGGACAATTTGCTAACTGTTCTGGGTTTTAAAGCTCAAGAAATTCAGTATTTTATATGTTTTTGGACAGAGACTTTTGTGACTTAACATTTGAAACTTGAGTAATGATGAGGGCATGATGATGACATTTCTGGAACTGTGTAATAAAAAGGAGATTTATCCATTGAGTTTTTTTCTGGCACTAACTGTAATGTTAAAAAATGTTACTTAGCAGTTTAGAACTGCTAAACTGGAAGAAGACAATGTTAAAAAATGCATGCAGGGTTTGTATGAAACTGTAGATAATATTGTGAAAGTTGACAATGATGGAAACTTATGGAATGGAGGGTGGAGGTTAGAAGCTGTTTTGAAATGTGAAAAAAAAAACATAGTAAAACTCTTGCCAAGTCTTATTTTTCTGGCTAGTCATAGAGGGACATTAAGATTTTCTGGCTAACCTAAAGCATGTTTCTTTTGTGGGGACTTTACTCATTTAATTAATGATTGTGACAAGTTACAATGTAACCAGTGTGGGGAGAAAGGACATACAATAAGAAGGTGTACATCTGAATGCAAGCTGTATAAAAAAAGGGGGTGACACTTGAATGGATTATCAACAATAAATAATGAAAAAGAATGGGAAATGGAAGAAAACATACACAAGGAATGAAAGTAAAAGTCTAGGGGAGAGAGTGACCTAGGTAAAGAAGAAACTGTAGAAGAAGAAGAAATAATATGGAGGAAACAATTGAGGAGAGAGAGTGCGTGCAGGAAGAGAGGTCAATAAAAGGAATTTCTACTAATAATTTTTTGATGTGCTAGCCAGTGAGGAATTTGATTCTGATGATCAAGGATTATTTGTACATAAAGCCAGTGAAATATTCAATTGGAGGAAAAAGTAAAAATAAGAAAATTAATTTTTAAAAATGTTTCCTCTAAACTTAAAAAGAAGGAAGAGCAGAAGTACTTTCAGTAAATGTGAACAGTATAATTAATACAGTAAGAAGGATAGGAATACTGGATTGGCAGGATAATGTTAGTACGGAAGAGAAAATAAAGTGTGCTAAGTGTGATGTGATTTTGCTAGAGGATGTAAGGTTCCTGAAAAATGATGCAAACAGAAATATTGTTGGGTGAAAATATAGTATGGAACTTAGTACATGACCATTCTTCAGGAGTGGCTGTCTTATGTAAAAAAAGAACAGTAGAAATATTAGATGCAACGTTGGTAAGGATGGGAAGATTAACTGTTGTGGATGTGAGATGGAGAGAACATGTTTGTAGAATTATAGCATTATATGCATTTATGACTAGCAAGGAAAGAGAGAATCTGTTCCATCAAATATTATACTATGGTGGTTAAAATAAAAATTATAATTGATGGGGACTTTAATTGTGATTTAAGAGGAAAAATCTAATAAAAAGGGAAGGATGTAAAACAAAATGCAGAAAGTGATAATGTGGTAAATTAGCTGTGTGGAACAAAGGTCAATGGACTTATAGAAGGGGGGCACTTGGATCTGAAATTGATTATTTTGTATTATCAGAAGGATTGGGATATCAGATGGTGATACAGTTGAAACAGGTTTTTCAGGCCATTTAGCAATATGGGTGGAGGTGATATAAGAAAGGGAGTATATTAAAGTAGGAAAGAAGGGAAACAGGTGGTGACTTTGAGGGAACATGGATGAAATTCTTGGCTAGGCTTATAAGGGCCTCCAGCCAATAGCCTAGTATCATCCTATGAACCTATGAAAGGAAAATGAATAAGAAGAGTAAGTGAGGAAATATGGGATATGATTGGAGGGTGGAAATTATTGCAGTTATGGAAGGATCATATAAAAATGGAGGACATCTATTAAAACTGGTCTGAATAGTGAACTGAATTTAAAAAGAGGTATGAATATGTTTTTTAATAGCAGGCTGAATATAAGAACGGAAGGGAAAGTGAAGTATGGAAAATAGTATAGAAATGTATTACAGTAATGCAAGAGAGCATTATAACATGAAAAAAGAAATATATAAAATCACAACAAAATAAGGTATTACTGTTCAGGCAGAGATATTATTTACAAGGGAGAAATGAGGAGGTATCTGCATATTTGAGTAAAAATAGTAAAGGAGGATATTAGTATAATGAAGGAAATGAAAAATGTAAAAGTAGAGGTAAATTGAACACAAACAGATTATGAGCATTGTAGTACAGCATGTAGAAAATATGTAGAAAAGTAAAAAGAAGGCAAATAAGAAAGAATGGAAAGTAAAAAAAAAACTGCAGACTGAGTTAAGGAGGAGCTGAAAAATAAATGATTATTACTGAATTGGATGAAGTTCTTGGGAAAGTAAATGTTGATTCAGTATCAGGCCCAGATTATATAAGGTAAAGAAGGTACAAGAAATAATGGGTTGGCAAAGAGAATATTTTGTAAATATACTAAACGAATGGTTGAAGGAAGGGTTTGTTTATGGGAAGTTATGAGTGGGATATTGAAATTTATAAGGAATTTAAATGAAAAGAATAAAATAAAATGGAGATGTATCACACTAACACAGATTATATTTTTTATAAGAATAATATAGAGAAGAATGGAAGGAAGTATGAGGGATATTATAGTAGAAAATATATAAGGTATAAAGGGGAAGGGATGTCAAGAATTGTTATAGGCTATGAGAGAAATCATGAATGAGGCTATAAATAAAAGGGAGAATGTGAAACTTATGGTAGGTGGTATTAGCAATGCATTAAATACAGTATGAACCAGATAGATTTAGAAGAGTGTGTATGTCAGCATATCAAAATAATAGAGTGAGAGTGTTGGCAAATAGTTGGCTAAGTAAAGCAATATACATGAAGTGTGGTATAAGTCAAGGATGTGCCATAAGTGTAATATTGTTTACATTGGTAATGAATGCAACAATAAGTGAAGCAGTTTATAAAATGAAAGATGTTGGCTGTATAATGCAGAAGGATGTGGTGATTCCTCTAGTTTTGACAAAATCTCAAGATGCACTTGCTCGAATCACTCCTCAAAGTGGAGAACATCGACATTTGTACTGTAACAGAGACCTGGTTTAAAGCAGCAAAAAGACCCCCTGAGCTTCCAGGCTATAACTCATTCCACACCTTTCGCCCCAGAACATGGACTGAAACTCCAAATGCGGTGGTGTCTCCATATTCATAAAGGATCTGCACACCTCCAAAGTAGCAGCCCAGCATAACACATCTGAGATACTTCAGGAACAACTAACATTGGTTAAGACGGTGATTCAGGTTGTAGCCTGCTATAGGTCCCGAACCATGCCCCAAGACTCCCACTTCACATTCCTAAGCACCCTGGGAACTATTAGGGTCCAACCCAACACTCTCATACTAGGTGACTTCAACTACCCCTCCATCAACTGGAAAAACTAGTCATGCACTATTACACTGGCCCAATGCTTCCTGGAATTCATCATTTCCAATGCCTTGGGCCAGCTCATTCTTACCCCCACTAGAGGAAACAAAATTCTTGACCTGGTTATTACTAACATGGGCAACTGTTGCTCTACATCAATAGTCAATTCCTCTCTGGTTAGATCCGACCACAAACTAATCACCATGGAAATCCACATCTCACCCACACCCTCTGCAAATGTAACCACCATGAAAAACTTTGCCACAGCTGACTTTGGGCTCATAAAACAGAGGTGGCTAACTTCACAGTACCCATGTCAATGGAAAATAGATGCATGACTGCCAAATACACCAATGCACTGTACGAACACGTGCATAAATGCATGGAACTAGCCATACCCAACAGAACCAAGACACTCTCCTTCAAAAAAAGGAAGCCAATCTGGTGTCCCCCTGTCATTAATAAACTCTACAATAGAAGAAAGAAACTGTTGCAGAAAACGGTAAATTCCCAAGACTGGAAAAACTCCCTTATTATCCTCAACAAAAAGTTGAGATTCCTCATCAAAATCTCTGAAGCCAGCTTTGAAGGCAGAATTGCAGCAGACACTGAAAATAACCATAATGCCTTATATAGTTATATCAATAATCACCATGGCAATATCCAGGTTTGCTATGCGTTACTGCACAATAGTACCTCCTATACAGAGCCAACAGATATTGCCAACATACTGGCTGACAGATTCAGTGCCAACTTTACCCCTCTCTCCCTCAAAGGACCAATCACAACACCGGAGGAATGCCAGGCACCCAGCATTACTGCAGCACAGGTTAAAACTGCATTATCCAAGGCCAAGAATACAGCTTCCATGGGACTCGACAATATCCCTGGATGTGTTCTACATGAACTATAAAGTGAACTGGCACCACATCTGTGTGCCCTGTTCAATCACAGCCTCGCTTCAGGCTTTGTCCCTACCAAGTGGCATGCTGCTACAGTCATCCCTTTCCATAATGGGGGAGTGACTACAGACCCTGGGAATTATCACCCCATTAGCCTGATGAGTCTGATATGTAAGGCTTTGGAGCGCATCATCATGGACCTAACTAACAAGGGTATAGTGAATCTCCAAACTCTAGCTCCCACTCAGTTTGGTTTTGTGAAAGGTAGATCATGCCTGCTCAACCTGGTTGACTTCTTTGAGTCAGTCACCAGAGCTGTGTATGAGGGCAAGGCAGTTCATACAGCCTAACTCGATCTGGCCAAGGCCTTTGATACCATTCCCCACTCAGGAATTACTAACAAACTCACCAAACTAGGCATCAACCCCTATATCACAAGGTGGGTTGCAAATTGGCTCACAGATAGAACGCACAGTGTGAAAGTAGCAGACTCCAAGTCAGACTGCTGACCAGTCATGAGTGGAGTCCCACAGGGATCGGTCCTGGGTAATGTCCTGCTTGGCAGCTACTTCTCAGAATTCCAGGCCAACACAGAGGAACTCTGGCTGACTAAGTCCGCAGACGACTGCAAGCTGGGAGTCATTATTAACTCTCCAAGTGATGTAGACATCCTACAAAAAGGCCTCACTGAGACCAATGACTGGTGTCGAAACCATGGCCTTAAGCTTAATGCCAAAAAAATGCATCATCATCCCCTTTGGGAAAAACCTCAGTTCCCACTAATTACCACATCGATGGGAACCCACTGAACAGTGAAGGCGTTATAAGAGATCTGGGGACACAGGTTGACAGCAACATCTCCTTCGACCACTACATTGCCACTGTGGTCAGAAAGTCCTTCAATGTGGTACACCTCATTACTAAGGGTTTTCCATCCAGGAAGAAAGAGGTTATCCTCTCTATCTACTCCTCCCTCATTAGGCCAATCATCAAGTATAATGCCCCATTTGGCATGTACCTCATTAGACACGTGCAACAGCTGGAAAGGCCGCAAAAGTACCTCACGAAGAGGATCCTAGGCCTTAAACTCATGCCCTACATGGACATACTAAAAAAACTCCAGCTATTCTCTGTTTCATATCATCTACTAGAAGGCGATCTCTGCTTGACTTACAAAGCCATGTCTGACCGAGCTCTGTTAGAAATGCTACATCTAAAGAAATCCCAATCCCTCCTCACCACATGCTCTAGAGACCTCAATCTCATTACCACAATCAACAGAACATGCTGGTGGGGCAGGTTCATAACCCAGAGAGAACCCCAGTGACTGCCCGTGCTCTGGAATAGACTTCCCATACATGTCAAGTAGAGCACTTCACTGGCCCTCTTCAAGAGGAATCTTGATGAGTGGATGGGAAATAGAAAGTTCACCCAGGGATCACTCCAGTCGCTCTGCTTGCTAGAGGCACTGGGAACTAACATTGGGCGACATGATGCCAGGGCACTTCTATGGGCTAGGCTTGTAAAGGCTCCAGGGCCATTAGCCTAGTATGCACCTATGAAGCTATGGACCTATGATATAGTTATAGTTACTAAGAACAAAATATGGATGAGGGAAGTGTTGGTTTGTCTGAATCGATGTTAAGGGAAATAAGAATGACCTTGAATAAAAATAAAAGTAAGGGTTTGGGTAATGTGGTGAAAACTAAGAGTTTGTATTTTTCAGTGAATGTAGTGTCTTTGCTAGGAATAAAATTTGGGAAAATGATGTAGTTTTGATGCAATGGGGGAGTTGATAAAAGAAATGAAATAATTATGTTATCTGTGGAGAACATATAGATTAGCATTCAGGAAAAATGTTTATCTGGTATATTTGGTATTAATGGGAAAACAGCACATATGTCAAATGTTTATAAGATTCCTAGAAAAATATGCAAAGGAAATTGTGCAACTGGTATTTTCTTTCATATGTGATCAAGATTAAATCTAGTGAAAAGATATGTGTTATATATATGAGTGAAGATAAAGGGGGATTGGGGTTACTAAATCCAGTTGTTTATTCTGCTTCATTAAATTGTATAGAATATTAAAATGAGTAAAGGAAGAGGATGAGAATTTAATAATGAGACTGTTTAAATATAAGTACAAAACATTTCTGGGAATAATAAAAAGAGAGAGAAATATGTAAATAAAGAAATTAAAAATATTATCAAGAAAAAATACTAAAGTGGAAATTAAAAATTGATTGATTTTTTTTAAATGTAAGAGTGGTGAAACTGGAAAAAGATGTGTGAATAATTTTTTGAGAATATTATTGACATTAACTAATATGAATATGACTATGTCTGGATTTTATAAGAATAAGAAAGAGTATGTCAGAAGAGTAGATAAGAATTTTTTTTATCTAATATGTGTTATTTAGAATGAAAAACTGAATGAAATTTTCTTTAATGGGAAATGGATTTTTGCAAATATATTGTGAAAAAAACAGATTAGGGTTGTGGGAAAAGGACTGAAGGCTGTTATGGAAGAATAGTAAAGAGGATTTTATAAGAAAAATGATAGTAAAAAAATTGGTGTGTGTGTGTGTGTGTGTGTGTGTGTGTGTGTGTGTGTGTGTGTGTGTGTGTGTGTGTGTGCCTCTAAATATGTACATTTTGTAAATGTTTTTAATAATGTTTTTTATGTTGTGTTAAATAAAGGACCCCTGCTCTTTTCAATAAGTACCATGGGATATTTTACACCACCTGAGGTACTATTAAATTCATGCACATGGGACTTCAGTTTAACATCGCATCTAAAGGATGACATATTGAGGAGTGCAGCATCCCCTTATGTTGCACTGCAGTGCCAGCAATCAATCCATCTGGTGTGGGAATAGAACCCACCTCCTTCTGGACCAAAGCCGAGTGTGCTACATTCTGTGCCACTGACACTGCTGATTCAGAAGGAGTATCATACTCAATTGGAGCCTCAGAGAGAGAGGACTGCGGGTGCCGAGACATATTATCATAAGATTTGAGACATATGCCGTCAAAGAGAATTTTTTCTCTTCTTTGGAAACCAGGTAACAAATGTTTTGAAACAGGATTATTCTTTATCAACAAGAATATTGAAAACAAGTTTTGTGTCTCTTATCAGATTTTGCTGTCTCTAAATATAACGTGTAAATTACTTTACCCTGCTACTCCAAAAACTTTATATCCAGACATACTGAGAGCATACACTAAGCCAGCAGAGGCTATAAATGAGTTATTGAAACTGGATCCTGCAATGAATGCACAAGACAAGGCCCCACCATTGAATCAGCAAGAGGAAGATGTAGCTCAGTAACACTGAAGAAATTATGCTTTTCCTTTCTCCAAGTACCACACTATCCTACAAGAAAGGACTGCTTTGTTATCAGAATGTTCCACCTTGAGAGGGACAGATGGCTGCGCAAACCAACGCCAGTATAAGTCCATAAATTTATTAACTGTTGAACTTTTGTGTTTACTTGACTGCAATTTTAATTTGATTTACATATTCTCTGTTGGGTGGGGGGATGTATACAATGAAACAAGGGTTATTTAAATATGCAATGATAACTTTTTTGGACTGTGCTATTTGTTTAAGAAACAAATTGAGCTACAAGGATGGACAGGAAGGGCCTCCTTTTGTTTGTTACATGGACAGTGAAATGCAGTTCTCGAAAGTGTAGAAGCAGAGACATGCAGGGTTACCATTAGATAGGAGCCTATGCCCCCACCTTGAAGTCTTTTCTTGTTTTGTAAATAATGTAAATAGTTGTTTTATTATTTCTATTTTCCTTGTATGCTAGTTTTAACTGCTGTTATACCATTGACTACCTAGTGGCTGTGGGAACTTTGTGCACTTTTTATCAACTTAAATGAGTATTGAGCTTACCTAAAAGTAAGAATTACTTGGATGGCCCGGAATAAGTCAAGGGTATCACCTGTAAGTTGCTGTTGCAGTGGGAAATTGCTGTGTAGAGATCAAAGTAGGATTCCTCTGATGAGGGATATATGCCTAAAATGATAAATTGTTTGACTGACCTGAATTAGTCCCCCCTTTCCTGTAATGTCAGTAGTCTGAGGAACCCTATTAAAAGAGAGAGGATATTCTCAGTAGTTAAGAAATATAAACCAGATGTGGTTGCCTTGCAGGAAACTCTTTGCAGCATCTGAAGTTACAAAGACAAGGTTTTACCCTGGGTGAGCAGTCAGCCTATTCAGGTTAGTGTAGAAGGGGAGCTGTCCTTTTACTCTCTAAGAACTTCAATATTATTGAATTTCCAAATCAGGTTTGCAGCCATTGAGGGACAAATGTGCAGTGAAATGTTTAACTTGGTCTCTATATACTTACCATTCGAGTTAAAAATCAAGGAGTTGAGAAGAATAATGGCTACTAGTATGATTTTTGCAGAGACTATCACTTTAATTATGGTGGACTGGAATATAGTGACTGCTCAGTTTGAAGTCTCAGGGGGTCTCAAGCAGTGGTGTCTAACCTTGCAAGGAAATATTTAAAAAAATTCTTTAATCAAATAGGACGTACAGATGTCTGACGCTGTTGTAACCTGCAATTAGGGGATTCTGGTTTTACCTTCTTCTTGGGAAGACATAAGCAGTAGTCTGGGATTAACAAATATTCATAGTTACAGAAAAACAATATTTGCTTCAAGCAGCATATGTTGAACCTGTCACTTTTTCTGACCATGTTCTCTTATAGGTAAGATCTGACCTCCCTGTGCCTTTGGACAAGGTAGGCTAGGTGACATTGACATTAACTTTAAGCAGGAACTGATTAAAAAATTGAATGATCTTCTTCATGAACCCCCCTTTGAGTCCCCAAAGTTGGGATAGTTAGAATCAAATGTTTTCTTCAGGAATATTTTATAGATAAAAAAGTGGGCGACAAGCTAAAATATGATAAAATTCTACTGGACAAGAGGTACTTGCTGAAGTCCCCTGCTGCTTCTGCTGAGGAGAATCAGAAGAGTGCTAAAGCATTAAGAAGGCAGCTTCACGGTCAGCTCAAAAGTTAATTTTTCAAAAGCAAACTTTATGGTACTTCCTTATTGCAAATAATACTAAGATGTTTTGATGTTTGGCTCTGAAACTTAGACAGCAGCAGATAGACCACATGATTTCTAAGTTAAAGATGGGAGCTGGCAAAAAAACTTCTGCTGGGATCTTGAAGGCTTTGCAGAATTACTGGAGGATCTTTATTTCTCAGATAAAGACAAAGAAACCTAACATGTGGAAATCTAAAATTACCTTTCAGATCTAAATGTCTCTAAAGTTAGACTAAATAGGTTGATTTATTGATTCCTGATATGTCTATTTTTCATTTCTTTTCCTTTAGATTTGTGATACATCTATTGATGATGTAAAACAATCCCCTAGATCACAACAAGGAGGGAAGTCTCCGAGTCCAGATATTATTCCATTGGAAGTCTGGTAGTTACTGGGTCTAGATTTAGAGGAGGAATGGGTAAAAATAATAAACCAGATCTTACATGCATCTGATCTCCTGGGCACTTGGAAATAATATTTTTATTTGTTGTTTTAAAACTTAAATTTTGCTTGCGCCAATACTGTTTCTTGGTGCATGTGTAGTTCTATGTAATCATGGGCAGTTTAAATGTTATTTTGTTGACATTTAGTGTGACAACATTGGGTGTATTGGAAATAGGCACTGTTAACAGTTTTTTTGAAAGAGGGCAAAATCCAGTCCTTCTTACCTCTTACTGACCCATTTTGGTTCTAAACTACAATTACAACATTTTTATGTCTATTGTGGCCCTTGGCCTAGTCCAAATTATGCCCTCGTTGATTCACCAAGACTAGTGCAGGCTTATAGAGCATAGGGGGGAACCTCTGATAATACAATGAGGACTTTGCTATTGTTGAATGATGAAAGCAAGTTCCTCAGTCCCCTTCTCCTGTAGAGTTTAGATACCAAAATACTTTTAATTGTGTGCTGGTGGTACCTTTTTTGAAGTCTTTCATGATGTCGAGTTCCCTGAGCAGTTTGTCAAACGTCTACAATTCCTATAGAATGGTCTGTCCCCTAGGGTCAGAGTGATGGCAGCCTCATCTACCCATTTTCAACTGTTTAGGGGCACCAGGCAAGGATGTCCTTTGTCCCCTCATTATTTACTTTATATCTGGACCCTTTAGCCTGACAGATTAGGAATTTATCAGGTAGGGGCTATCTTTGGGGTCACATTGAAATGAAACTATCTATTTTTGCAGATGCCATTCTGTTATTCCTATCTAGTCCTCATTGTAATCTGCCATTAGTCTTTGGTATACTACTTAAATTTAGTACATTTACAGGGTACAAAGTAAATATATATAAAAAATAAGGCAGTCACAGTTAATGTATCCTAACCCCCCAAATAAACTAAAACATTTAGGTATTTGTGTAATGGATTCATTTCAGGGCACAGTTTGGCTTATCCTTCCATTGTTACTCTATAATTATCATACACTGGGGTTTTTCCCTGGCCATTCAACCTTTCAGACTCTTAGAAGAAAGATAAGGGAATTTATCTGGGGAAAAACAACATCTCTGACTTTCTTGGGATAGGTTAGAGTTAGTTCCATCATTAGAAGGAATTTCTGTCATTCAACTGGAATTATATTGGAGTGCAGCTGCTTTTGCCATTTTTAGACTTCAGATGGCAAACTTTTTCCTCTGCATAAAAAATATAATTTCTGGAAAGGGATTATTTTTTCAGGACACTTAGATTGATTTAGTCTGTTTGTATGCAGGTGACCATATTTTAGGCCTTCCAGAAAATATACATGTCGTTCGATAGGACGTCCTAAAAGTATTCAGTTCTCCCCCTTTATCTTATATTAAAAACATTCTTCTACCTATGTGTCTTTCCATGAAATCAGGACAGGGTCAGGCAATTCAAGAGGGTTGTCTCTAATTAGCAACTCCCCTGAGATATTGGTATTGGTACCAGCTAATACAAGAGGGTCAAATTTTAAGCTGGCAGGAGATTAGAGATAATTATAGATTTCTGCAGGGCTTCTACTTCAACTATATAGGCGTAATTGCTGAAATAAAAACATTAAAATGGTTTAAGAGTTTAGAACTTGTGGAGTTTAACTTAATTTTTAGTGAAAGATATTAGGAATTAGAATATTAGGAATGGGGTAGATCACAAGAAAACTCTTGTATCCAAACTTTGCAGAGCATAACAAGGCAACATTTGATCGTACAAGGGAGAATAGGACAGACTGCTCTCAGTTCAAATATCTCAGGCATACAAAGTGACTCAACTTAGAAAATTTAAAATATTTTGCTGGAAGTGTCTCCAAAAATATTTCTACACCTGTGCAAGGCTCAGTACAATGCTTTTAAACTCTAACTCCAATTGCTGTAGATGCCACTCTGCAGACAGGGGAATTGGTTACATATATTTACTCTTGTCCAAGATTGAATAATTTTAAAGTTAAACTTCAAAGTATCTTGAGGGAAGTTTTAAGGGTAGATGTGCAGCTTAACCCCTCTCTCCTCCTACTGGGTTGACGAGAACAGGATCCTCTCACAAGCCACAAACAACAATTTTTAACCTTGACTGCATTGTTAGCTAAGAAATGATCACTCATATGTAGAAGAATGTAGGAGGACCATCTATCAACCAGTTAACAAATATGTTTGATGACGTAATGCAGTTGGAAAACTCAAAGCTCCATCTAGTTCAAACCTCTACTCTTATTTTAAAATGGAAACTTAAAAGTAGTAAAGGATCTGGGACTAAACTTGTAATGTTAAGTTGTCTATCTCGCCTTCATTCTTGCTGGATGGGTTCGGAGCTGATCCTTGGCTCCGACTCAGCCAATACTAAAGCTCAAGAGCCAATTCTACCGGCTCGAGGCTCCCTATATCCCACAATGCTAGGTGGTAACTACTCTGATCTCGTTTGCCGCTTAGCTGACGAGGTGCTTTTCTATCGGCTCTGGCAGGTTAGTGAAAAATTATTCTATTTTCACAATCTTTAGACCCCTATTACTTTCTTAGTATAACTGTTAGTTTTTATTATCTTTTCCTTGAATCGATTCACCTCTTTTGCCCATAATCCCTCCCTTTATTCCCCTTTAACTTTAGGCCTTAGGCCCCTTCCCCTACTTCTCCTAGTCCTTTAGTGTGACTGGAATTTTATATTTTCTTAAAGGACTGTGTGTGTGTGTGAGTGTTTTTATTACTTAGGCCTTTACTATGTCTAAGGACTCCAAGGTCTCAGGCTTCAAGAAGTGTGACTCGTGCTGTCAGAAAATGTCTCTGACAGACGGTCACACTTCTTGTGTGTATTGCCTGGGACCTTTGCACCTGCAGGACTCATGTGCTGTGTGTCATGGTTTCAGCCCTAAAGTCCTGCAGGAACGCAAAAATAAATTGATTTTGAGTGGCTTATTAAAGCCTGAAGGCCCCCCGACCCAGTCTGTGTCGGGGAAGCCTTCTAAGACTTCCAGACAGTCGGCTCCGTCTTCAGAGCCGTCCTCTGGAAGCATCAAAACTGCTTTGACATCGGCTCCGGCTGGAGCCGATGTTTCCAAGCCTCATACTATTACCTCGGCTCCGGCCGGAGCCGAGGCTGATAAGACTCAGTTGGCTCCGATACTTTTATCGGAGCAACCTTTAAGAAAAAGATCTAGGTCTCCCTCCATCGGCTCCGTTCACTCGGCACCAGGGTCCCCTCTTTTTTTGGAGCGGAGCCATAGATCGCATTCCTCACAGTCTTCCAGGCTATCTGACCATGATTTGCAAAGGGTAGTGAGTAGACTTCTCAAGTCCGAGGCGCTGGCCCAAATGCTTCATAGCCCGACTCATCAGTCAGTGGCTATTTCTGTGCCTCAATGTGTTCCTCCTCTGACTCCTTTGAGCTCGGAGCCGGAGCTCATCGGAGCCATGACTGTCGGTGCGTCGGATCCGATACCTTCCCTTTCAGCTCTGTCATCTGCTCCGATCTCCTCTTTGGAGGGATCTCGGTGCCAAGCTTCCCTCGTCGGCTCCAAGGGGGCAAGTGGCATCGGACCCTTGTCCGACCCCGCTCTCCCTCTCGGTGCTTCGGCACTGGTGAGTTCGGCTCCGACATCGGCCTCGGAGCCGTCCCTGTCGGTTGCCAGGTGGGGTCCTGCTCTCTTCGGAGTGGGGACCTCCGGCCTTGCCCGATAGGGGTGCCTTCGAGGTCATGCGGAGTGTGCTAGAACCAGTGTCTGCCCCACAGTCAGCTCCGTCAGCCCCTCCATCATCAGTGCCTGCGGTGATTTCTACCCACACTCTTGCTTCAGACCGCAGAGAGCCAACTCCTCAAGTTTCCCCATTGGGAATTTCCTCCTCTTCCGAGGCCTGTGCTGACACGGTAGGAGAACCCCCTAGGAAGAGGCAGTGCAAGAGGAAGCACATTGACTCCCCTGAGTCTATCACCTCTGACACTGACTTAGAGGAATCTGAAGGTTCCCCTCGATCCCCCTCTCAGGATGTCTCCTTTGCTGACATCCTTGAGATCCTGAAACAGAGGGGGAACTGGCCAGCCCTTAACCCTTCAGAGAATGAGTCAGTGTACTTTGAGGCGTTCAGCTCTCGCCCTTCTACCTCCTGGGTGTCCCCTCCCTTTGACCCCCTTTTGGAAGTGGTGGCAAGGAAGGCCTGGACGGCTCCTGATTCAGTGGAACCCAACCTGAGGAGGCCATCTAAGTTTATTACTGCCCCTAGAGATAAAGATTTTTTATCTAAAGGCATCCCCATCGATGCCATGGTGGTGGCCGCAGCCACTAAGAAGGAGTTAGCCAATCCTTCGGTACCTGTCCATCCTCCTAATAAGGAATCTAGGACCATGGACAGGTACAGTAAGCGGATGTTCTCATCAGCGACCTTTTCAATGCGGTCGCTGAACTACTTATGTCACTTCACTCGTCTCCAGAGAGATTTACTCAAGGATATGAGTGAAGAGGTAAAGGATCCAACAGCTGAGGGGTTCCAAGACAGAATTAACTCCCAGTTGGCAACCCTGAACTCCATCGTTAACTCCTCCATGCGGCTTATCTCATATGCTGCGGATGGGGCGAGTAGAGCCGCAGGCACAGGCGTTGCCCTACGACATCACGCCTGGATGCGGCTGTGCAACTTTGCGGACCCTTTCAAGGCATCCTTCACCAATTCCCCCTTTGATGGATCATCCTTGTTTGGTCCTCAGGTGAAGGATACATTGACTAGGTGCGAGGTGGAAGGTAAGACTCTCTCTGTCATGGGAGTCCATTTTTCTATCCCTTCTAGGCCTTATCCCAAAGGTCAGAGGGGAGGAAAGATGTAGCTCCGCAAACAAACCCAGGGAGTCTCATCTGATGCACAAGGTCGATTCCCCTCTAGAGGCAGAGGGGGGAATAACAATAGACGCTACCCTACAGGCAAAGGAGATCCGCAAAACCAGGGTAGCAGAGAAACTTTCTCTGATAAACTCTTTCAGCATCCCTGAGGTGCTGCCCGGCTGTCCACCTTCGGAGGCAGTCGGGGGAAGATTATCCCTGTACCCAAAAGCCTGGCTTTTCCTTACACAAGACAAATGGGTACAGTCGATCATATCCGAGGGTTACAAAATTCCCTTTATTCACATTCCATCCCAACCCAAAGGATCCCTTCCAGACGTTCCACCCAGTCTAAGGGAACAAGCAGCACTAGAAATTTCAAAGCTGCTATCAAAAAGAGCTATCCAATCAGTCCCAGCAGACCAACAAGGATCCGGAATCTACTCCAAATTCTTTTTGGTACCAAAAAAAACAGGGGACTGGAGACCCATACTGGATCTCAGCAACTTAAACAAGTATGTCAGAAAAACTAAATTCCGGATGGTCACGCTACAGTCCATTCTACCCTTCTTGGGTCAGGACAACTGGATGTGCTCGATAGATCTTCAGGACGCGTACTACCATATAAAGATGAACAGACGCTCCAGGAGATTTCTCCGCTTCAGGCTGGGAGCCAGTCACTATCAATTCAGAGCCCTGCCCTTTGGTCTCACTACAGCCCCCCGAGTGTTTACCAAATGCATGGCAGTGGTCGCGGCTCACTTGAGACGTCAAGGATTCCAGGTGTTTCCATATTTAGATGACTGGCTCCTTACTGCCACCACCAGACATCAACTACTTCTATCCAGAGACTTCACTATTCAAACTTGCCAAGCTCTAGGCATTTCAATAAATTTCGAAAAATCTGCCTTGTCAATCTATTACCTTTATAGGCGCCACATTAGACACACTCAATCTTTCAGCCAGACTTACAGAGCAGAGAGTGTCAGACATCCGCAAACAAGTTTACCTTCTCTTACAATGCAACAAAGTCAAAGCCAGACTAGTTTTGAAGGTATTAGGACTCATGGCAGCAGCTATCCCCCTTCTCCCCTTAGCTTGCTTCCACATGAGGATCCTCCAATGGATGCTGTTTACTCAATGGTCCTTCCAACAGCTCCCGATGTCCCACACCATATTGTTGACTCAGTCATACAAGAATCAACTGTCTTGGAGGATCACATCACCTCAGGTTCTCCAATGAAGACCCTTCACTCCCCCCCCAGTTGCCACGTTGACAACAGACGCCTCCCTGATCAGGTGGGAGGGCATTATCAGGGCAGGACAGCCCAGGGCACGTGGCAACCTTTTGAGTGCCACTTGCACATAAATGTCTTAGAGATGAGAGCAGTACTTTTAGCGTTGCAAGCCCTTCACGACTCTCTTCCCACAGGGACTATTGCAATTCAGACGGACAACATGTCAGTAGTGTGGTACATCAACAAACAAGGCGGAACCAGATCATACCCCTTATGTCGAGAGGCACTCAGACTTTGGCAATGGGCGATCTCTTCTCAGCATTTTCTGGTAGCAATGCACATTCCCGGAAAATCCAACGTGATTGCAGACAAGTTGAGCAGGGCAATTCTCGTGCCCCACGAGTGGTCTCTGAAGAAATCAGTACTGGAAGAAGTGTTCCAATGATGGGGCCAGCCTTGCTGCGATCTTTTTGCTACTCCCCAAAACAGCAAGTGTCACGACTTCTTCACTCTTTTCCCATTACCAGGCCATCCCACCAGAGACGCTCTAGTCCACGATTGGCCCCGGGGACTTCTGTATGCCTTTCCCCCTTTTCCACTGATAACTCAACTAATTCAGAAAGCCATCATCTTGAGAGTGACAATGATCCTCATTGCCCCTTATTGGCCTCGACAGATATGGTTTCCGTTCCTTCATCGCTACCTTTTGGAGCAGCCTTGGCATCCGGACCCAGTGCTAGATCTGTTGACCCACCAATTGGGCCAGCTGCACCAATCTCTTCATTCTCTCAACCTCACAGCGTGGTTTCTCCGATTCCGACCTTAGCCAGGCTTCCCTTAATATCTCGCTCGGTCCGAGATATCTTGATAGCCTCTCATAAATCTTCTACACGGAAGATTTATAATAGCAAATGGAAACGCTTCTCCTTTTGGGCAACATCAAAAAATATAGATCCCTCCACTGCACCTATCCAGTCTATTCTAGACTTTCTAGCAGAACTCTTTCATTTAGGCTCTTCTTCATCTACCATTAGAGTTCTGTTGGCTGCTATAGCTAATTATCATGTAGGTGTCTCGGAGTCTAGCATCATGGCTCACAAGCTCTGCAAAGCCTTTTTAAGGGGCATTTTTCTTCTCAAACCTCCAATCAAAGATCCCCCGCCTCAATGGGACTTGAACTTGGTTCTGGCATCCTTAATCCTTCCCCCTTTCGAACCAGCGTCTTCATGTTCCCTGAAGTTGCTTTCATGGAAGACACTTTTTCTAGTAGCCATAACTTCAGCGAGAAGGATATCTGAACTCCATGCTCTGTGCAGTTGCCCTCCTTACTTAGTGTTTCACAAAGATAGGGTATCCCTCCGTACTAATCCATCCTTTTTACCTAAGGTTTCCTCTCAAACAAACCTAAACCAAACGATTGATCTCCCCGTCTTTTTCCCTAACTATTCCAACAGGTTGGAACAAAAGCTACATTTTCTGGATGTTCACCGCCAACTTAGATATTATTTAGACAGCACTAAACAATTCAGGAAATCTGATCAGCCTTTTCTATCATATGCGGAAGGGAAATCGGGCCTTCCAGTTACTAAAGTTTCCCTTTCTAGATGGCTCATCTCTACAATTACCTTCATCTATGAGATCAGACATCAAAAACTACCTTCAAGACCTAGAGCTCATTCAACTAGGGCATTAGCTACATCCGTAGCTTTTCAGGACATGCTGCCAATAGATTCCATTTGTGCAGCAGCCACTTGGGCCTCTCCTCATACCTTCATTTCACATTACAAATTGGACATGGTCTCCAGAAACCGTGCCAACTTTGGTTCCACTGTTCTCAAGAGTCTGTTCCGATAGGCCACCCGGGATAAAGTGCTAGGGATGCGGTCCCATCCAGCAAGAATGAAGGCGAGATAGACAACTTAACATTAAGAAGTTATGTACCTACCATAACGTTCCATGTTAGTTGTCTTCTTCTCGCCTTCTTTCTTGCGTCCCACCCTCCTTCCCCCAAGCCTGGACAGACCGATAGGAATTCATTTTGTGATCTTCCTCTGGAAGAGTTTCATTCCCACACGCTCTACCACCTCTATTTCCCCTTTTGTTAGGTCTGGGATACCTTACACTCTGGTTTATATAGAGGTGGGTTACCCTTCTCCTTACTATGGAGACTAGAATTGCTTGGTCTAGCTATCAAACGAGATCTGAGTAGTTACCGCCTAGCATTGTGGGATATAGGGGAGCTTCGAGCCGGTGGAATTAGCTCTCAAGCTTTAGTATTGGCCGAGTCGGAGCCGAGGATTGGCTCCGAACCCATCCAGCAAGAAAGAAGGTGAGAAGAAGACAACTAACATGGAACGTTATGGTAGGTACATAACTTCTTATTTTCTCCTATGACAGTGAAACATTTAGCTTTGATGATCTCTTACTATACATGCCTCAGGGTGTATTGTAAATAGTTGTAGTTAATCTTGTATTCATTTCTTTGTTAGGTAATGTGGATGCCCACTTTATTAATGTAAATCTTACAATGCATTTATTTATATCAATTGTTTGATAACTTCTTTATCAGTTTGTCATTCTGAATTCTTTCTATACAGCCATGTTGTTTCGTGTTCCTTTATTAAAGGCATCCGTACATTTTGTTTTAAAAAAAAAAATATATATATATATATATATATATATATATATATATATATATAAAACAACTATAACTATCTATCTCTCTCTCTCTCTCACTCTCACTCTCTCTATATATATGTGTGTGTGTGTGTATGTAATACCCTATATCAAATACACCCAATATTGTCACAATAAACATTAACAAAATAACACTGAAAACTCTCATGTTTGACACAACTATGCATGCACTGAGAAATAGCCTTGGCTCATGCAAATTTTAAGTTTTAAAAAACAAATAAAAGTATATATGTATAGTCTAGTTCCAAATTTCAAAGTTTCAAAATTTTGAATTTCTTATGGTCGAGAGCATAAGATCGAAGTTTTGAAATTTCAAACCATTTAAATGGAGATAGCATACAGTGTGGAATGGTATATTTACTGTTTTCCACGCTGTAGTAAGATTTCGGAGTTGGTATATTTAACAAGCAGGGGCTTGTGGGGGATGCGGGAGGCTTGTTTTTTTTTTTTTTTTTTTTATTTACATTTTGAAGTTTCAAAATTTTGATCTTATGGTCTTGACCATAAGAAATTTGAAGTTTTGAAACTTTGAAATTTAGAAGTAGACCTATATAGAACACGGAAGTTCGAAAACAGTAATATCGATGTCAAAAAAACAATCTAGGAACGGGTTTTAACATGGGTCGAGGCAGGTGTTCAGTATTATTCCGAACTACAAACATCTCCCCTACCTCGACCCATGTTAAAACCCGTTCCTAGATTGTTTTTTTTTACATCGATATTACCGTTTTCAAACTTCCATGTTCGACGATAGTACATTCACGGTTCGAAATTTTGATAGTAAACCTATATATATATATATATATATATATATATATATATATATATATATATATATATATATATATATATATATATACACAACCCTGTTAAAATGTCAGGTTTTTGTGATATAAAAAAATGAGACCACAATAAATCTCAAAACTTTTCCTACCTTTAATGTGACCTATAACCTGTACAATTCAATTGAAAAACAAAGAAATCTGTCGGGGGAAAAAATATAAAAAATAAAAAACGTACAATACACTGGTTGCATAAGTGTGCACACCCTTAAACTAATACTTTGTTGTGTGTGCACACCCTTAAACTAATACTTTGTTGAAGCACCTTTTGTGTGTGGGTGTCAGCTACTTGGGCAGGGACAAGAAGCACTGGTTGGACAGAGAGGGTACTGGAGGTTAGCTTGCCAGCTAGGCTGAGATCTGGACCCTATAGCTGTGACAGTGGGGAGTCTTATTGGGGACCTGGGGAGCAAGGGAGCAACCAGCCCCGGACTGACTGTGATCTCTGTATGCTCTTAAGGGAAATTGTACTTTACTGTGTGTATTTGCTATCCTTTCCTCTTATATGAGGCGCCCTGCCCTCTCTGGTGTTAGTGGTGAGGATTGAGGCTCCTTGATTGCTGGGCCAGGGCACAGGTGTCACAATCACTATATCACTTTTTATTTTGGGGTTTCTAATACCATGACAGGAATGAACACCATTGCTAAGTATGATTAAAGTTCATGAAATTAGTATTGTTTCAGTCTTTGATGTTAGCCAAAAGTGCTGTTCACAGCATCCGCAATGTGCCCAGAATTGACTCCTGCTGCAATTCCTATGGAGTTACATATATCAGCAACATATCTAAGTACAACTGTAAATTCTTTTTATCAGATCCATTGCTCCTACTGCTATTGGAACTGTGTGGGTATCCTTCTTCCATATTGCCCTCATTTCTGCCTGCAAATCCCAGTATTTTATGACTTTGTGTCTCTCAGTATGTAAGACACTGTAATCATTGAGTGTAGCAATTTCAATGATCAATCCTACTGTTGTCTTCTTTTCATGGACTACTGTATCTGTTTTTCTTGCATGTATTTTTTGAACTGTTTATAATTGGTGATCCCATGTAATATAAACTTCATAATTTCTTGTAGTGTTTTATGGTTATTGTTTCCAATGTTTCTCACCAACTTCAGTATTTAATGTTTGCACAATCCCCAGTGCCACAGTCTTCTGATATTATTATAGCAATAACCCACGCCTGGGTGTGGGTAATGCTAAATTTACCCACGGTTGGCGTGGTTTGGTCCCGAGGCGAAGCCCGAGGACCAAACAGCCAACCGTGGGTAATTTAGCATTACCCACACCCAGAAGTGGGTTATTGCTATTATACCATGACATTATTTAAGAAAAGAAACTATTACTTTTCTTAAATAATGGCATAGTATAATGCCTGTTTACTGCCCTTCCGCAGATGTCTGGCATCCGCGGCAGTTCTGATGTACTGCGCACATGCGCAGTACATCAGAGCTGTGGGCAAAAGCAACGGAGAAAGCAAGATCTCCGTTGCTTTTTTAGTGTTTCGATATGTTAAATGAGTTTAACATAGCGAGACAGTTTTAAAATAAGCAACGGAGATGTCCGTTGCTTATTTTAAAACTATCTCGCTATGTTAAACTCATTTAACATAGCGAAACACTAAAAAAAAGCAACGGAGATCTTGCTTTCTCCATTGCTTTTTTTTAAAACACTGGAGATCTCCGTTGCTTATTTTAAAGCTGTCTCGCTATGTTAAACCCATTTAACATAGCGAGACAGTGTTTTAAAAAAACGTGCTATACTAATGGAAAAAAGTCCGGGCGACCGGACCTTTTTCCATTAGTATAACTCGATTTACAATGGGCACGCTGGCCAATCAGCGTGCACGTTTTTCGGCAGTCATGGTATAATATGCATATCAGCCCCTCTGCCATTAGTAGTGTACCACACTCAGCAACAATATGTGCGACTGTTTCCATTTCTTTTTTATAAAACTTGCATTTGTCTGTTGCTCCCACATGTTCAATGGACTTTGTAAGTCAACATTTATGTAGTCCACTATCCTGGGCCACCAATATTAACCTTTTTTGGTTTAAATTCACCTCTACTTAATCATTCCTTCGTCAGATCCTGATCGACATGACGTTGTTCCAGGAGTTTTCTGTATTTGCAATTGTATTTATGCCCTTTCCACATTTCTTGCATTCTCATCGGATCCTTCTCCTTATAGACTTCTATTTTAATTGCTATTCCTGCTTGATATGCTTCTGAAAAACTAAGCAGGGATGATGTTTTAGACTTGTTCTCGTGTTTTAAAACTTTCACTATGTTTGAATCTGAAGTCAGTAGATATATTTGCAGTCCCATAATTGCAGATCTGTACATGTAATGATTTTTGAGGAGGCCCAGACCTCCTTTAGAACAAGGAAAATATAATCTTGATATACACTGATTTGCATATATCATTTGATAAGCATGAAGCATGTTTCTTGTTTTCCTGTCCAACTGATCATATACCTTTTGGATCAGTCATTCACCTCAAGACTGTACGTTAGAACAGGAAGAACAAATTGGTTTATAGCTTAGACTGTATTCTTAGATGTTGGTGCTGTTTTCAGTATGAATAGTAGTTTTCTAAAACATTCCTTACTGAGTTTTGTTTGCATTTGTTCATGTTTTATTATTGATCATTCATCAATTCCCAAATATTTATACAATTCCCCCTGCTCAAGTTCCTTTATATCACATTCCTGTCCTAGACTGATATTTTCTTGGTGCTGCAGCTTTCCTAATTTAAATGTTGCTTTTTCACATTTTATCAAGACCAAACGACATTCTTATATCATCTGAGAAAGTTTTGACCACTTGCAGTTGTGCTTTCAGTTCCTCATCCGATGAACTATACAGCTTTAAATCATCCACAAAAAGATGATGACAGAGATCTTTACACTTTGGTGTTTTCTGGGAGTCAAATTGTAAACATGAGCTAATCTGTTTAAGTAGACAGCTAAATGGGTTAACGGCAAGACAAAAGAGCAGTGGCGACAAAGAGTCACCCTGAAATACCCCCTTTGAATTTTTTATACCTGGGATAATAATTTGTCCTTTATCATGGCTTAGCTGCAGAGTGGTTTGTAACTGTTTCATGGTCACTATAATATAATTGATCAATGTAGGGTGTATCTTATACATCTGTAAGCACTCCTTTATTCATGAATGTGGGATGCTGTCAAATGCTTTTTTGGAATTTATCCATGCCATACTTAGATTCTTCCCCTTTTTACAGTTCTCCTTTATTACTTTATTTAACAACAAACAATCATGTGTTCCATATGATTTTCTTTTGTTGCCCTTTTGCTCTATGGCCATGACTGAGTTTTCTTCTAAATGACTATAAACTCTGCTGGCATCAATTCTAATATATAGTCTATATGTTGATGGAAGGGAAGCTATTGGTCTGTAGTTTTTAGGGCTGCTTCCAATTTCACTCTTGAGGAGAAATAATTTTTTCCTGTGTTAACCACGTTGGTGTCTTTTCAGGATGCACATATAAGTAGTTCTTACTCAGGGCTAAATCTTCATATAAAGGTGTTAATACTTTTAGCCAGAAGTTAGGTACTGCATCTGGGTCTGGATTTTTTCAGCTAGAAGTTTACTTAATATTGTTTCAATTTCTCTGTCCGTTACTTCATCCTATTTCATATCCTGCATATTTAAACGTGTTACTATTTTGTATACTTCTTTATCAATTCACATTTATGTTCCACAGGGTCGTCATAGATATTTTTCCAAAATGTGTCTATTTCATCTTTTTTGGTGGTGGTTTTATTCCTTTTGCTTTGTTTCCCAATTCTCTATAAAGCTTTTTTGGGGTCATTATTTTGTATTTTTTTTTCATTTATATTTATCTGGATATCTTCTAAGTTTTTCTGACTGTGCCGATATTTTTAGTTTATTATTTGCAATAATGTATGCTAGATCCTGGTCTGTTCTGATACTGCATGTTGCTTTTATCATGTCTATCTTTCTAAGTATTTTCATTTATCTGTTCCCTCTTCTAAACTCTTCTAACAGTGACACTTCTTGTCTTAACTGCTTTATAGTTTTCTCTGTTAGAGACTTCCATGATGGCATTTTATTTCTTCCCTTCCTTTCCCTTACTGCTCTGTGTTTTTGCTGTAAGACTTTATGTTATTAATTTAGCTGCCCAGTGGTATATCCTATTTACTTCTGTTATATCACATGAATTTCTGTTAATAGTCTTGATTACTGTGTTCATTTATCAGACTTCTAACATTCTGGGTCTTATTGACTTTTTGTAATCTATTTCTTTCTTTGATCTAAATATTTCTATCTCTATTAAATCAAGCAACTCTTCTATTTGAACATTTTCTTCTAAACTGAGGGCATGTTTTTTGTTCTACATTTCCTACAGGCATTTTTCCGAAAGTTCCAGAATACCTTCCAGTGACATATTCTCATCTTCATCCTGCGTCGTCCATTGCTCTTTCATATGGGAACTCACTGGCTTATCGCTCCACAACATTGACTGGGTTAGAGTAGTCACTGTTTCCTGTTTCTTTCCTTGCTGTGCCAATCAACTTTTGTACCGGTTTCCTAGTGAAGGCTCCAGAGTATCTTCATGTGGCAACTGATCAAATTCTTCCCATTCCACCTGTTTCTCCTTAATTTGGGGACTTAATGTTTCTTTTTCATACCTTTCAAAAATCTCTAGATTTTTATTCCTTATATTTTCATAATTCCTCTGTCATTTCTTTTTCTAAATTGCCAAAAGCTTTTTGGTCTATATAATGGTTTTTATGGGTATGTTGTATTAATAAACAAAAAACTGCATTTAAAGCTTTTGACAATTTTCTTGTGCAACTATTTTCTTTTCTCTAATTTCTCGCTTAATCTTTTTGAATATCTCTATCTGGAAATTCTGGGCTTCTCGCATAATAGTAGCAAGGCATATTTTTTTACTTATTTTCAATAGTCAGCTATATCTGATGTTGTCTGTTCAATCCTCATCAAATATGTGGGGTCTCAGTAACGACTTCATGAACCGACTGCCTCACTGCTATCAGATACCTCAGATCTCTTTTGCTGCGTACAGTGAAGCATCATGTTCAAGTTTGAGCTCCTCCTTGGGTGTTTCCCATGAATTGTAAGTGGTCTGTGGCCAATCCTTTTATTTCTTCAACCTACCCCCACTTCCTGTTTTCATAGTTGAAAAAAATGTTTTTTTCTGTAGTAGTGTAGTGTAATCTTTTCTTCTGCTGCATGGTCACCTGTTTGTCACTTTTTTCCTTCCTTTCCCTCTTTCCTTCTGTGCTATGTCAGAGAAATCTGACATGCCCATTGGCTTTAAAAAGTGCACTACCTGTGGGCACAATATCCCTGTATCTGATGCCCACAGGGAGTGCATTTATTGTTTGGGTCCTGCCCACCTCGAGGTGCCTTGTTCTATCTGCAAGGCCTTTCTCCCCCAGACCCTTGCAGATAGAAGAAACAAGTTGGTCCTTAGGGGCCTTATTCCTCCTCTTTCTCCAGCTGTTGCTTTCATCTCAGGTGCTCAACCCCCCACCAAAAAGTCTAGGGAGGCCAGGCATCCTAAGAAACGGTTCCCAGACCCCCCCTTGTTAGTTGAGTTGAAGCCTCCCAAAAAGGTCCAAAAACCTTCAGAGCAGATTTCCTCTTCATCAATATTGGTTACTTCCTCTCTTCCCCATGCTCCAGTCCCCTCTTTGGGGCCAGAGCTTGTGGTACTGAGTGTGTCTCCTAGGGATGCTTCCTACAGACATCACTTCAGACCCTCCTCTGTTTCCTCTTCCATCAGGTCCTCTTGGAGCCTGTCAGAGAGTGAGGTGGACAGATTGATGAGGAAGTTTCTCCATATGCAAATCCAGATGGGAGTCATCCCACCTCCATCCCCTATGGGATCTGCAAGCAGAGCTTCTCCCTGCAGAATAGTTTCTCCTTTTCCAATCCGGCCTACCATTTCGGAGCTCCTGGATCTGTCGGATCTGACTGCTTCCTTGACTCACTTGGTTCTGACCACATTAGGCCTAGTGTGTCTCACAGCCAAAGCCTCAACATTGAGACTGGGGAGATAACATTGACTCTGAAGTTCTCAAAGCTGTCACTTCCCCTTGGTGTCTCAGCATTTGACAGCTTGGTGCTGACCCCCCCCCCCTTGGAGTGGAGGGCTGCTGGTGACCAGAGTCAGACTGTTCCTGATCCATCAGGACAGGGGGGGGCTTCCTTGGGACTCTGGGAGTCCTTCAGCCTTCGAGGTAGTGGAGAGGATCCTCTCCACACCAAGGAGACCTCCGGCTCCTACAGTTTTGGATACACCTCTTCCCCTCCTGAGCTTTGCATTGGAGATGTCTCCTCTGCCACCAGGGCAGCCAGCTCCTCAGGGCTTCCAGATTTTTCCACTTAGGGAAGCCCAGACTTCCTCTGACACCTCCCCAGAACACCCAATCGAGGAGGCTTCTTGGAAGAAGAGGTGCAAAATGAGACACCTACATTCCCTAGAGGAATCTCTCATGACAGACACTGACTTTGATGAAGGAGAGGGGTCCCCTAAAGCTCCACCTGATGTCTTCATTGGAGACATTTTGGAATGCCTCCGTCAGAGAGGTGGCTGGTCAGCCCCAAACCCCACCCCAGATGAGTCAGTGTTCCTGGAGGCCTTCGGGACCAGCCCATATACATCCTGGGTGTTCCCCCCTGCAGATACCCTAGTCGGCCTAATATCTGCAAGGGCATAGAAGGAACCAAATGCTGCAGAGCCTATCCCTAAAAGAGCAGACAAAATTCTTAGTGCCCCCCCAGGATAAACCCCACTGGATGAAGGGCATTCCAGTAGATGCCTTAGTGGTTGAGGCAGCCACCAAGAAAGAGCTTGCCCAGGAAAGCTCTACTGTCCATCCCCCTAGCAGAGAGTCTAGGGCTATGGTCAGATTTGCAAAAAGGGTCTACACTTCTTCCTATTTTGCCCTTAGAGCATTGAATTACATTTCCACTTTATGAGGCTACAGAGGGACTTGCTTAAGGAACTCTCTAGCGCCGGCCCCGAGTCCATGATGGCAGAGGAACAGAATTCCTTTACCTCCCATATGGCCCTCTGCAGTCTGTTTCCAATGTGCCCGTGAGGCTCATCTCTCACAGGGTTGAGAGTACCTCTGGGGCAGCTAGTTCTGGCATTGGCATTCAGCGTCATGCCTGGATGCAGCTGTGTGATTTCACTCTGGGTTCTATGGCTGCAACAATAGCTTTACTACTGACAGCTCACTTACATATGAGAGTTCTGCAGTGGATGTTGTCAGTCCAATTGTACCTTCTGCACTATCCGTTCAGTCATCTTATAAGACTGTCTTGAGTGTGCAGAAATTCTCTTTTGTGGTGGCTTCATGATCGAGAAGTATCTCAGGGCCAACCATTCATTCTTCCCACCCCACCCCCATTGTCACATTGACCACGGATGCATCCCAGCTGGGTTGGGGGTCATTACCTGGGATTGACAGTTTAAGGCACATGGACCCCCCAGAAGACCAATATGCATATCAGTCCTAGAGATGAAGATGGTACTTTTAGCATTGCAACCCTTCACTCCATTCTTCCTCTAGTGATAATTGCGATTCAGACCAAAAACATATCTGTTGTGCGGTACATCAACAAACAAGGTGGAACTAAGTCCTGCCCCCTTTGTCGAGATACAATGAGAGTGTGATAATGAGCTCTGTCTACCAACCACTTTCCAGTTGTAACACACATTCCAGGGGAGCACAACATATTGACGGACAGGCTCAGCAGAGTACTGATGCTTCATGAGTGGTCTCTTAACCACTGGCAAATAGGATTTTCCTTAGATGGTGTCAGCCCTGCTGCAACCTCTTTGCCTCTCCCTTTAACAACAAATGTAGCAGGTACTTTGCCCTGATCCCACCACAAGGACAGTCACCATGAGATGCTCTGGTCCATGGTTGGCCTCCCGGTCTGCTTTATGCATTCCCCACTGTTCCTCTGATTCCCAAATTTCTTCAGAAGGTATGCAGGTTGAAGAGCAAAGTGATCATTGCCCCCTTTTGGCCTCATCAAGTTTGGTTCATCTTCCTGTGATCTCATCTAATTTGCACTCTGCGGACACTGGAACCTCAACCAAACCTTCTGTCTCACCCCTCAGGACAACTCCAACTGGATGGTTTCTCCAATTCTGATGATGGCTAGACAATCCAGGCTTTCTTCCCCAGTCCAAAAGATTCTGATTTACTCCCATAAGTCTTCTACCAGGAAAATTTATAAAAGTAAGAGGAAAAGGTTTTCCATTTGGGCCCAGCAGCATCTGACTGATCCACTTATGGTGCCCATTTCAGCAGTCCTGGACTTCCTAGCTGATCTATTTCATTCGAGGGCCAGCTTTTCTACTGTTAAAATTCAGTTGGCAGCCATTTCTAATTTTCATACTGGGGAAAATACTGCATCTTTAGCATCTTCTAGGCTTTGCAAAGCTTTTCTCAAGGGTGTACTCCTTCTTTGACCCCATATCAAAGATCCTACTCTTTTGTGGGATCTTATGTTGGTTCTTCAAGCTCTTACCCTGCCTCCCTTTGAACCCACTGCAAAGGCAGAGTTCAAATTTTTGTCCTGGAAAACAGCCTTGTTAGTAACAATTACCTCTGCCAAAAGGGTCTCAGAGCTTCATGCATTGTCTTCCAAACCCCCCATCTTATTTTCCATAAAGGCAGAGTTACTTTACATACAATCCCTCTTTCCTACTGAAGGTTGCATCACTAAATACCATTAATGAATCCATTAACCTCCCTGTGTTTTTCCCAAATTTTCAGAATAAAGGTGAATATATGTTGTACCTCTTAGACATTCATAGACAATTACACATCTACCTGGACAGGACAAAATCTTTCAGAAAATCTGAACAACTGTTTGTGGCTTTCTCAGATTCCAAAAAAGGGAAAGCTGTTGTCAAATCTACTATTGCTCGATGGTTAAGGAATTGTATTTCTCATGTTTATTTATTGAACAATGTTCCTTCACCTAGACAGTCAAAGCTCGTTTCATGAGATCCATAGCTATGTCGCTAGCCTTTTGGTCCAGAGTTTCCTTAGAGGATATTTGTGCAGCTGCTTCATGGGTGAATTCTCTTGCTTTATTTTGCATTGCTAACTTGATATTATATCCAGGAATAGGACTACTTTTGGCTCTGAAGTACATGGAATATCCTTCCATGAGACCACCCAGATCTATGTAGCTGGAGACTCTGTCCCACAGGTTTGATGAAGACTGAACAGGCAACATCAGATAAAGAAGTTATGTACTCACCATAATGTTCTTCCATCTGTGTTGTCTGCTTCAGTCTTCATCAACCTTCCCTCCCTCATTTCCCATTCCTTATATATAAAGGTCCTGATGGATAACACTGGGAACCTTTGTTCCTGTTTTCAACTCCTGAGAATTCTTTTTAAGCTCTATTGTTCTAAGTATGTTTTTTCTCTTCTGGGAGAATTAGCAGCAAATTCAGTCTGCGGTATCTGAGAGGAGTGAGGCAGTATGGGTAGGGTGGGAGGAGCACTAGCTTGGAATCCTTAGCTTGATGACGGCCGAGTCATTTCCAAGGTTGGAACCAAGACCCCACAGGTTTGATGAAGACTGAAGCAGACAACACAGATGGGACATTATGGTGAGTACATAACTTCTTTTTCATCTTTATGGTTCTTTTGTAGCCAATCAGTTTTTGTATTTTTGTGGACTATTACTTCTTACTATTACTACAGGGGGCCATCCTCACCCTGAGCCTCGCCTAACCCCACTATGGGAATATTTACCTGTTTTTTCCAGTCCTGGCGCCAGTGCCCATATCAGGATTGGGCATTTTCTATCCAGGAACTTGTACACTTAGCTGTCTTTTTTATTTTTTAACTTACTTCTGTCCATGATATATGCTATATAAAATACAGTCTATATATCAGTGTCATCTTGGTGAGATTTTGTAAAATCCGGGTCTACCTCATGAAGTTACTCACCATAACTTGAGGATGAATTCAATTCCATCAACACTACTCTCTTTTTATTTATCATCTCTCCATTTGGACCCAATATAATGTACTAGTATATATGTACCCCTGCAGCTGAAGATCCATTCTGTACTCCTCCAAAAATATCATCTTGCTGTCCTCACTCTCCGAAGAAACACAGAAACATAAAAGAAAAGGAAAATATTCATGATTCAAATGTCATGCATTTGGATAGACAGTTAATGCCGAACTGCAATACATGGCACCTATCAGGATTAAATACTTCAGAAATTTGGGGCACTGTCCTTAATCCCCACTTGCCATTAGCAAAGAAGATCAAAGTGGTGCCTCATCAAGTCATTGTACATGCTTGTACTGCTCCTCTGTGTTTGTGATGGTCATGGTAGCAATCATCACTCTGGTAATCCAGTACCAGGCATCCACTTTGTAATGGGAACCCTCATAAGATGTGTGCATCAGGTAGTCTCGATGGTCCCCGTGCATGAGATACAGACAATGATTTGACTATTCTGTGCACCACTTGAGAGCCCTGGCATAATCAGAAGCCATAACCACTTTGCAGTCCACAGTCTTGAGGAAAATGTTAGTACATTCATATTGATGCATATTGCAGGCATCATATGACCTGCTTCAATGGGTACAGAGGCAGCTCAGCAATGCACAATGCCACCATATGCTGGCAAACAAATGCCTAGTATGTCAATATGGTGTTTAAGGTATACATGACACCCTGGTCTAATTGTAGGTAGCCTGTATAGACCAAATCTCACAACATGATTATTCTGTAGTGCCTATAGGGACAATGACATTGCTCATCACACTCATGTACCCTCAGGGGTCAGGAATCCACCCAGGCATGCACAATTCATTTTATATTTCATGTCTGTGCATGGTCAATGACAGGCTTCACTGCATGGCTTTCTTCTAGTTTGCGCTTTGTAAAACATGTGATTCAGAGACAGTTACCTTTAACTGACTCATTAGCATACTTGCCATGCAAATAGATTCAGAACTGTACAAAAAACACAACTGTAGACATGCTATTTCTTATTGTGCTATGGAAATGTTTTACTTCAGAGAAAAGGATTTTGAGATGACTGACTACAGTTATACAGCATGCAATGACCTACAGTTGGTTCAGTATGTATTCCGAGGACATATGGGAAGAATGTGTGAATAACATGACTTCTTGACTGCTGTTTTGTGTGTGTGTGTGTGTGTGTGTGTGTGTGTGTGTGTGTGTGTGTGTGTGTGTGTGTGTGTGTGTGTGTGTGTGTGTGTGTGTGTGTGTGTGTGTGTGTGTGTGTGTGTGTGTGTGGTAGGGGGGTGGGATTGGCCAACATCTGACTGCTGAGTAGTTGCAGTGGCCACAAAAGGGTATGTTACTCAGTTTTGCAGTCTGCTGCCACAGTGCTTTACTGAAGACAGAATTACCTATGATGGAGGCAGGGGACAGTGACACATGGGGGATTATGTGTGGGTAACATAACTGCTGTTTTGCTGCAGGGGTGATTGGCCAACATCTGACTGTGGAATGTAGTGGGAGCCACAACAAAGTTTGCTACTCAATTTTCCAGTCAACCGCCACAGCACTTTACTAATGACAGAATGAAGTATATCTGGTGGAAGCAGGCCATATGTTTTAACGTGTCTGTCTGCTATCAGTTGTAGAAGCCTTCAAAGGCAGCTGTATAGAAGGAGGAGTAGTAAATATGCCTCTACCCTCAGAACCATAGTTAGGTATTCTGGTACCCCCCCCCCCAAAACTCTAAGCTAAAACAAGTCTTCTCAGACTTGAGGATAAAAAAAAACATCTTCACCTTTGAAAACTGTAACAAACCACTTATAATACTACATATGAAGCACTGAAGTGCTTCAACCCTGTCCACAGATGCAGTATTGGTTTCATTTCTGAATGCCAGGACTGCACTACAGCCCACTCAACATCCGCCAGTCATGCTGACATACACCTTGCCTCAACTTAGATATCCCTTTGCTTACTGTGAAGAGGTCATCTTAATGACATTTATGTGTACCATGCCATCAGTGGGCCGCAACTGGTGTGGGATGTGACACATTCAAGGATGGCTTAGAGTGGGCCTCTACCTCTTATTGTACTGAACACCTACAAAGATCAGGGAGCACATATTTCCAGAGATTAGCCATCCTGCCACTCTACCTGTTTGGTTGATATTGGATATCTTCTGGCAGGGGGCAGCAAAAGGCAGACATGAACATGGGTAACAGATGGTGCAGACCACAACCAAAGGGGAAGATACAGAGTATAGACACTCAGCTGTTGCCATCCACTTGTGTAGTGGAAGCCACATGTGTGATGGTGTGGGGCATCTTACACAGAGCACATACATAGATGCAGTGTCATGCACACAGACACATACACACACACACACACACACACACACACACACACACACACACACACACACACACACACACACACACACACACACACACACACACACACACACACACACACACCACTGGACAACTACTTTCTATATGTATATCTTAATACATACAGACCAAGATGACTCCAAAAAATGTAAAAGAATGGAGAAGTTCTTCCAAGCACGGTCTGACATCCTGCTTCTGGCCTTCCATGAACATGGCCAGCAGATTCTGTTAAATTACTAGTTGACTGGCCTTCCTGCAACCATGTGTTGTAGAACCTTGATGAGGATGAAATGCTGCCAATGTTTATAATAGATCAGATGGCACTGTCAGATCACATTTAACACAATGCCTGTACCAATGCAAGAAGCCTTGTGTGGAAGAGGATGACTATGGTTTAGGGTCTCACTCCACAAAAATCACCTGTGTCCGCAGAGCAGTTCCTGGAATCTCTGTCTGGGTTTACAGACTGCTCCCTCATACCTGTTGGAGGACTTGATATTGAGTGGGACTGCACCCACCATCAATGGTTTCCATGGAGAATGTCCCAGGTAGGCACATCCTTACATATATATCATGTAGAGCAACGTGCAATAGCCAGAACAGCACTTTCAGACTTTAACTGCTACTAGAGTCTGCAAAAGTTATGTGAGCTTATATTCTTTGCCGACTGTATTGTTTTACATCTATTGCAGCACTGGAATCTGGGGTTACCACAAATTAGCACTGATTCTTTAGGGTGTTTCTGCTTGCTTTCACAGACAATTTGGTGTATTGGTTCTCCATCATGGATGCTGAGATGCCTGATGTCAGGAGAATATCTGTGCCTGATGAGGAGCCATTGTCAGGAATGGGTACTGTTACCACAGACACAGCTTCATTATTCTGAAACCCACCCTTTAGTCCCAGGTGAACAATGTAGGACAGGAGTTGTCCAGCATAGCAGGCCAAGGAACACTCTTGTCTCATAGGCTCATAGGTTCATACTAGGCTATCTGCCCTAGGGCATTTTTAAGCCTAGCCAGAGTATGTTTGGCTTTCGCCACCCATTTTAAATTAATTTTGCTATGCCCTTTTTCGAGGTTAGTATACTGTGCCTCTGTCTAACAGTGACACAGAAGTGATACCCGG
Source organism: Protopterus annectens (assembly GCF_019279795.1). NCBI lineage: Eukaryota > Metazoa > Chordata > Ceratodontiformes > Protopteridae > Protopterus > Protopterus annectens. The sequence continues at coordinate 1,492,543,892 of NC_056739.1, forward strand.
GGTAAACCTACGATCTCCCATCCACTCATCAAGATTCCTCTTGAAGAGAGTCAATGAGGGACTCTGCCTAACCTGGACTGGGATTTTATTCCAGAGTGAAGGGAGCCTCTGGGTTATGAATCTGTCCCTCTAGCATGTCCTATTTATTTCAGTGCTGAGGTTCAAGTCTCTGAGCGTGTAGCTCGATGGGATTTAGATTTTTGAGGTGCAGCATGTCCCATAATTCCGGGTTGGACATGGCCTTAATCGTCAGGCACAGGTCACCTCTGAGCAGGCGGTATGCCACTGAGTAGAGCTGGAGTTTCTTTAACCGGGCAGCATATGGCATCTGTTTGAGCCCTTTGATCCTCTTGGTGAGGTACTTTTGGGGTCTTTCCAGTTGCTGCAGGTGTTTGGTAAGGTACATCCCAAAGGGCCATTGTACTCGATTATGGGCCTGATGAGGGATGAGTAAAGAGGCACGATGACCTCCCCTAATCTAGATGTGAATCCCTTCATGATTAGGTGGGCTATATAAAATGTTTTTCTAACCACTTTGGCCACGTGGTTGTCAAATGAGAGATTGCTATCAACTTGGGTCCCCAGGTCCCTAATTACTTCTTCTGTACTTAATGGATTACCACCTATGTGGTAATTTGTGGGCACTTTGTTTTTGCCAAAGGGGATGACTATACACATTTTGGCGTTTAGCTTGAGGCCATGGCTCTGGCACCAGTTGTCTGTTTCTATGAGGCCCTTTTGGAGGATGCTTGTGTCGGCTGGAGAGTCGATTATGGCGCCCAGTTTGCAGTCATCTGCGAACTTGGTCAACCACAGTCCTTCCGTGTTGGCCTGTACCTCCAAGAAATATATACCAAACAAGAGAGGTCCCAGGACTGAGCCTTGTGGGACGCCACTTGTAACTGGTTTGGAGTCTGACATGGCTCCAGCAATTCTAACCATGTGGGTTCTGTCCTTGAGCCAGTTTGCAACCCATCTAGTGACATAGGGGTTTATATTTAAGCTGGTGAGCTTATCTATAATGCCCGAGTGGGGTATTGTATCGAAGGCTTTTGCGAGGTCCAGATAGGCTGTGTGGACCACCTTCCCTTCGTCAATGGCCTTGGTGACTGTTTCAAAGAAGTCAACCAGGTTTAAGAGGCAGGATCTGCCCTTAACAAAGCCAAACTGGGTAGGATCCAGTGTCTGTAGGTCCCCAATATCTTTATTTATGAGGTCCATGATGATCCTTTCCATAGCTTTGCAGACCAAGCTAGTCAGGATTATGGGGCGATAGTTTCCAGGGTCCGTTGAGGCACCACCTTTGTGGAGAGGGATCACTGTTGCTGTACGTCACTCTTTGGGTACATATCCTGTAGTAAGGCTGAGATTCCTGAATCCTGCACCCTTCAGCCACCATTGAGTGCTGGAGGCCCCAATGAGCATGGTGACAGTAATAGGGGATGAATGTTGATGAGTGTCTCCATGATCATTACACAATAAATGAGCAGGGCGGTCACATAGGCACAGGCAGATTCCACCACAGCCATCGCAGAGCTAATTAATATTGTGCATGTGCAGTGTAACAACATGAAAGAGGGCTTTACCTATTTAGACAGTATTTTTGAAAGTTACTTGACAGTTATATCTTCCAGGGGCCTAAGTGCTGCCACACACAGGAGGTGACATCATTTATGTATCTGTCCCTCTTTCTTCTCCTCTTCCAGTATGTTAAACCACTGAGAGATGGTTAGGAGATGGTCTTGGTCCCATAGTATCCCATCAGACATACATATGATCAGTTTTGAGGGTACTGAAACCAGCCATTGATACATTTTCATATTGTGTGTATATGATGGACATACTCACTGCATGGGCCACCATTCCCACTCATGAAGCATTCCATTGTTTGTGCCAGCTGTGGATCTTACCAAAGAAATTCCTCAGATGGGAGGCCACTGCAGATGAGGGCATGCATGTTCATTGCATGAACCTACAGAGAGCACTCTGAACTTGTTGCAGGAAAATGTACACAGTATGACATCTGCAGGGGCTTTGTCCACCCACATGCAATGATATGACCAACCACTACCCATCTCAACAGTCCTTCACATTGGTAACACCACTCACTCCCTGCACAGTCATCTAAGATTTCTACACTCACCAGGACTTGACACACATGGACACCTATATCATTACCGCCTTCCACACCTAACTACCTACCTACCCAGGTGTCCATTACCAACCTGTCACCATGGTCCTACCTACGTATGCCTGTGATCACAACTGTGCCCTGCCTTCATTGCACTGTTACCGTGGTAGCTTGTGTTTAATGCACAGCATGTCCAGTCTATGAACTGTATAGCATTACCTGTTTGTTGCATTCTGTGTATCATTCTTACTGTTTGTTATGTCTTATCTGGCCCATATTTAAAAGCCAAACACTGCCTCTTAGCCAGTGCTATGATGTACAGAGCCCCCATCTGCAAAATATGGTCATCCACTGCAGGCAGATCATCTGCAAACTCCTCAGCAGGCTCCGTTCTCCACTGCTGGCTGTAGCAAATCTCCTCTGATAACTTTACCATACTATATTTATCTGCATCTCAACTTGTAGTGTAATACTGCACACACAGCAAATATCTTGCTGCAGGTTTCAGGGCACACTGCAGTGCACCACTGGAGACATATAAGCTGCAGAAGCAGGCATTTATCAGTCCAAAGATACATTCAGTGATGTTTTGGGTCTGAGATAGTGCACTGTTACATTCATTATATGTGGTTTCATGTTTGTCATTATACATGGCTCTAGGGCATTTTCAGCATTGTAAGTAAGCTGCCCCTTATGGAAATCACCATGCACACATCACTGGTATAAACTGCACATGTGCTAGAGCCTGGATGGTGCATTGATACACTGTATATTATTTTCTATATATTGCAGATGGAGTGGAATCCCTAATATTTGATATACATTTATCTTTGTGTCCCATTTAAGGCTGTGATGGCAATATGGGTGCAACCAATAACATCAAGTACCAACTATGTCATAAAAAGCCCACATGATGTTGTGGTACAAGAAATTCAAACATGTTACTCTACATGCTATAGCATGGCATTGAGAAGTTGTCATAGTAGCTGTGAGGCAAATGCTTGCAGTATATTTAGCATGTCCCCTTGTTTGGTCATTGGACCCTAGCCCTGAGTAGCATCCTGCCATCACCCAGAATGATACCACAGTACAAGGACAAAATGATTGACTTCAACAATTGGCTAAGCTTCTGGTGTTATTCTAAGGGGATCCAGTATCTATCTGCTTGGGATGACATGATCGACAGACCACGATGCTCTGCCAGAGATGGCCTGCACCTGTCGCCCTTGGGATTCCAGATACTGGCTAAGGCTCTTGCCAACCCTATAGTGCCTATTTTAGGCAAGATTCAAATGACAAATTCACCACCGTAACAAGTACAAGCAAGCAAAATCTGAGGGTAATACTACTCAATGCTAGAAGTCTAAACCTCAAAATGCACTCACTCGAGGCACTCCTTAAAATGGAGAACATCAACATCTGTGCAATGACAGAGACCTGGTTCAAGGCTCCAGAGAGCAACCCTGCATTACCAGGCTATAATTCATACTACACCTTTTGGCCTCCTAACCTGGACTGAAACACTAAAGGCATAGGCGTGTCCATATTCATTAAGAATATCCACACCTCCAGGCTAGTTGCTCAACATAATGCATCCAAGATTATCCAAGTGCAACTAACTGGGCAAGACCGCAATCCAAATTGTAACTTGCTACAGATCCCCCAGCATGCCCCAGGATTCCCACTCCTCATTTCTTGATACACTGGAAAATATTACAGTACAACCTAACACCCTAATAATGGGTGATTTCAACTACCCCACCATTAACTAGGAAAACTACTCATGTACCAACTCTTTTGCTCAACGTTTTCTGGAATTCATAAATTCCAGCTCCTTGGATCAACTTATCCACACCCCCACCAGGGGCAGCAATATCCTAGACCTGGTCATTACCAACATAGGCAACTGGTGTTTCACACCAGAGGTCAATTTCTCGTTGGTAAGATTTGACCACAAGCTAATCACCCTAGACATCCACATCCTGCCCTCCACCCCCCATTAGGGAAACCTTTCTCCAAAGCCAACTTCACGCTTCTTAAGACAGAAGCGGCAAACTTCATGACACCCATGCAGATGGACAATAGAGGTATGACTGCTGAATCCTACACAAGTGCACTTTATAAGCACTTACATGAGTGCATGGATAGTGCAATACCTAACAGAACCAAGATGCTATCCTCAAAAAAAAGAAAGCCAATCTGGTGGTCCCCTGCCATAAACAAACTCTACAACAGAAGAAAGAAACTGTTGCAACTACTGAATGAACTGGCACCCCACCCAAGTACCATGTTCAATCATAGCCTTACCTCAGGCTTTGGGCACACTGAATGACACACAGTGATGGTCATCCCATTCCACAAAGGGGGAGCCACCACTGACCCCAGGAACTACCGCTCCATTAGCCTGATGAGCCTGGTCTGCAAGGCTATGGAACGTATCATCATGGAACTTATAAACAATGACATTGGTAATCTCCAAACTCTGTACCTCACCCAGTTCAGGTTTTTAAAAGGCAGCTCATGTCTCCTAAATCTGATAGTTTTCTTTGAAGCTATCACCAAAGCCATAGATGAGGATAAGATGGTTCACACAGCCTATCTAGATCTCGCCAAGGCTTTTGACACCATACCCCACTCTCGAATTATAGATAAACTCACTATACTAGGTATAAATCCCTATGGCACAAGATGGGTTGCCAACTGGCTCACTGACAGAACCCACACTGTGAAAGATAGCAGTCTCCAAATCCGACTTTAGACCAGTGACAAGTGGAGCACCACAGGGTTCAGTCCTGGGTCCTCTCCTGTTTGGCATCTGCTTCCCTGAAGTACAGGCTAACACAGAAGGTCTTTGGCTAATGAAGTTCGCATATGACTGCAAACTAGGAGCCATAATCGAAACTCCTAATGATGTGGACATCCTACAAAAGGGCCTCACTGAGACAGATGCCTGGTGTCAAAGCCATGGCCTCCAGCTCAATGTCAAAAAGTGCATTGTCATCCCCTTCGGTAAAAACTCTGTACCAATGAACTACCACATAGGTGGTAGTCTACTTAACACCGAAAGTGTGATAAGAGACCTTGGAACACAGGTGGACAGTAGTCTCTCCTTTGATAATCACATTGCCACAGTAGTCAGGAAATACTTCTACGTGGCACACCTCATCACAAAAGGTTTCTCATCCAGGAAAAAAGAGGTCATTGTTCCCCTCTCCTCATCACTCATTAGACTTATTATAGAATACAGCACCCCTTTTGGTATGTACCTCACAAGACATCTACAACAACTGGAAAGACCACAGAAATACCTCACAAAGAGGATTACTGGCCTCAAACAGATGCCCTATGCAGACTGTCTCAAAAAACTCCAGCTTTACTCCATCAAATATCGCCTACTCAGAGGTGAACTCTGCCTAATATACAAAGCTATGTCAAACCCAGAGCTGTTGGACATGCTCCACATAAAGAAATCCCAATCCCTCTGAGCTGTACGCTCTTGGGACCTAAACCTTGTTACAACAATAAACAGAACATGCTGGAGGGATAGATTCCTGTCCCAGAGACTTCCCATACTCTGGAACAAACTACCTATCTATATCAAACAAAGTTCCTCATTAGCAATCTTCAAGAAAAATCTTAATGATTGGATGGCAGATAAGAAATTCACCCCGGGGATCACTTCTGTAGCTCTGCTCGACAGGGACACAGGAAAATAATTTTCTTGGGTGGTGAAAGCCATGGTACCTTTTTGTCTATGCTTATATAGGCCCTAGGGCCAATAGCCTAGTACCTAACTATGAACCTATAAGGATAGACAATGCTACAAATACCTTGGTGCCCACATGACTAAGTATTCCACACATCCCATGAGCCAGCATGTGAGGGCAAAGCATCCATACCAGCTCCTGTATGGTATCTCTGTCTTCACGGTAGTAGTCCACTATTTCTGAGTCATGAAAGGGATGGAATGTTAGGAGTTGCTGGATCTTTCAGTTACCATTTTGGCTACTGGCTGATAGGACTGCCTGAAATATATGCATTTCTGCAAATGCTGCTATACCTAACCATGATTTTATGGTGTATAACTACACTGGCATTTGTGGCTCATTGTACAGTTTTGTATACATTTCTAAATTACTCTGCCATGTTGTTTTCTCGCAGTTACATGCACTATTACCCTCATTATAATAATATTCTTTACTTACATCTCATTATATCTCCATATGCATACCATGCTGGCAATGGTTTTTTGTGTTCTTGAACGACTGTGATATCTACAGTATGTTTATGAAATGCCTGCACCTTATGTGTTACTGCTTATGGTGAAATTTTGCTTTAGTCATTACACTATTTATTTATTATTAATAATTAGAATAATTAATAATTATGAATTATTTATTTATTTATATTTGTTTCTGAATTCCAGCCAAAGTATATAACAAAGTGCATGTTTTCCAGGATGTGGCACAAATGTTATAAATAACCAGTGCTTGTGAGCATAAAGTTATTTTGATGACTGCAGCTTCTACGTTCATGCAGCTTTTTGATATTTCTACAGGCATTATTTTTGCTAGCTTCATGAAATTGACAACTATTTTTCATCCAGGTCAGAATAATTATTTTATAACAAAATTAGACATTGAACATGCTTTATAAAACCACTTTTAGAGTAAAATATAAACAGTTTAGTACTTGGTGTTGAGACAGACTTGCAGAAAGAATGTTCTGCAAATCTGGAAAAATTTTGAATACTAAAGCTAGCTGCAGTAGCTAATGTGCTGGTGTGTATTTTTTTTATTTTAGGATTCTGTCATTCTGCAGCCTTTTCATGTCAAAATGTATTTTAGTGGTGTTGAATCAAGTGATGAAAGTTCTATTTTTGTTAGACGTTTGTCAGAGGTCGTTATTAGGGCATGACAGCAGTAGGAAAAGAGTTAACAACATATACTAACCTAGCTAGAAGTGTCAAACGCAAGGCCCTCTTTATAAGAATATTCAGATACAAAGGCAAATAATAAAGTAACAGCAGGGGAAAGAAGGCTACTTTCTCTTATGAGCTCTATCCCATATATGACAGAGCATCTCAAGAGAACTAATTCTGACAAATTATAGCGCTTCAGGAGAATTGCATCTCTTCGCAATTGTATGACATCAGAAATCATCTGTCCCTTGAACTCAGAAGAGTGATGTGTTTCACTTGTTCTATCACAGCAGACTAAAAAGGTCCAGCAGCAGTGCAAGTGAGCTCTATCAGATGTATTAAGCCTCTGTTTTCATGATTGATGAGTCCAGCCTTCACTGTCATCTCATGGACACAGGAGCAGATTTACCCACCGCTGTCACTGCAGTTCACTGACACGTTGTTTAAAGAACAGCAGCAGCATACTGATATGTTTGAATTATCTCTCATTGACTGAGGGTAGAAAACTGCTGTCATGGAATTCAGTCTAGTGACTTCTGATCGGTGATACGCCTGACATGAAAATAAATATGTAAACATGACAGTACTTTGTGTTTGGTTTAAAAGCAGTTGAGGAAAAACATAGGTCAGTTTGTTTAGTTTCTAATCATCTATCTGATGTTGTTAATCTTCATTCATTCATGATGGATGGGTTTTAGTTCCATCCTCGGAACCGACTCAGCCGATATAACAAGCTCACGCCAGCCAAAAACTCTCGAGCTAAGATTACCCATAGTACCCCTCTCCAAATCTCATCAGATCTTGTTTGCCACGTAGAGTTTCAAGACGCGTCAGGCCAGCTCTCAAGCTAAGTGTTCTGTATTTTTCTCTGTTTGACAATTTAGCAGTATATCTCAAAGAAAGTGCAAGGGCTCCACAAAAACCAGTAAACACAAAATAATAATGAAGCCCAGAGACGTACAATAAAGCTCCCAGTCGGCAGAAACTGTTCGGTTACTTAATTCTCAGCGTAGTTACACAGCGTGGAAACGAAAATACTTCAAAAATCACTTTTATTAAATCCACCAAAACACTAGTACACTCAAACCATACGTTTTCGTTTCTTAACTTCATCAGATGTGGGCTGGAACTAAAAACAGAAATTTAAACCACTGGTAATTATCACAAACCATCTAGAATGTTTTAATTTACATAGTAAATTTAACTTTTTGTAAAAGAAAAACATGATGTTCTTAAAGTGTATGTTCAAAAAATGTAATGACTGAATGATATTGTATCAGAAACCTCAAACAGTATTTGAAATTATTTGATTTCATAAAACAAAATACATATATAAATATAAAAATATTAAAAAACACATAGATAAAAGCTAAACCAATATCACCGTCTAGTGTTCATTTAGAAAAACACATATTAAAACATGATTTGTTTGAACAAACTTTCTCATTGAAACCTATTCTAGAATGTTACTTAAGAAATACATATTTGTAAAACAAATTTGTGAATATATAATATGCTAAAAACTTCACTCAATAAAAAATATCAAATTGGAAACTTGATAAATCCATAAAAAAACTTTTAAAAAGCATCTAAAATTGCATATTAACCACGAGTATAAAAAATATATTCAAAGGTAAGATATTTATAACTTTAACTAACTTGCCATAAACTATAGCAGCAATAGGAAAGTTCGCATGATTGATCGAAGTATACATTTTGTTTGTCTATTTTATTGTGTGTATAAAGGTCAAAATATTTCAACATATATGTTAGTATATGAAATTCTTATTATTTGATTTTAACCTCAGCTTGGAAAATGTGTCCCATCTTTTATCATACTTCCTTAGTGGGACCCAGAGGCTTATAACTTAGCCGCTCTGAGTTTAAGAAGTGGGGCAATGGAAATACATTCATTTAACCCTGTTTTTTGTTTGCCTGCAAGGTCACTTGCCACCAGAGTTCCCTATATTCAATTCTTTCCTCCCATAAACCCCCTCTTACATCCATCTTTACCCTTTCTAATACAAAAAACAAGAAATAGGCATCATTGCATTCTTGTTTATGTTTAAAAAGAGCATTTGTTTGCTTTTTATTATGTATATCATATACATGTTCGTATATTCTTCTTCTCAACTTTCATTCTGTCTTTCCTATACAGAATGCCTGACAGACTTCACATTTTGCCAAATATATCAAACCTGAACTCTTACAGTTATTGTATTCCTTCCAAAGGTTCCCTTCCTTTTTATTCTATTTGATACATCAATTGCCTTGTTTGTTTCTAATAAGTTTTTAATACTTAAGGATTTCTTATATACCACTTTCAAATTCTCCTTTTTTATTTTTTCTAGGTCAGTGATAGAGGTAAATCTGTTCCAGTCTTTCTCTAAAATGTTCCTAACTAATGCTGGACTTGCATTATATTCAATTACTAAGGCTCGATTAAAATCTTCTTCTATTTTATTCTGTCTGTTTGTTTCACTTTTTAAACCTAATATAGGTTTAAATTTTTCTGATCTACCTTCTGCTACTTCCTTTTTGATTTTTTCAATTAACACCTCAGGGTACATTCTTTTAATAAACATTCTCCTTAAGGTAATCATTTCATTTAAAAAATCCTCATCATTAGATGTCATTCGTGATGATCTTATGTACTGCCCCCTAACCAAATTTATTTTTTGATACATTGGATGAACACTATTGTAATGTAAATAAGAGTTGGAATAAGTGATTTTTCTATGTACCTTTGAATTAAATGTATCCTTCTTATAGATCATTACATCTAAGTATTCCAGTTTTTCCAAATCAACTTTAAATATAAATCTTAAGAAGTCAGTACTACTGTTTAAAAAGTCTATGAACTCCAAGATCTCTTCCTCAGTAGCTTCCCAGAAGATGCAGATGTCATCCAAAAATCTTTTATATACCAGCCATTTACTGCTAAAGATAAATTTAAACACCTGTTTCACTTCCCATTTTGCCAAAACTAGATTTGTTTATGTTGGTGCGCAAGCTGTGCCCATAGTTACACCCTTTATTTGGTGAAAATATTCACATTTAAAGTAGAAAAAATTGTATTTGAGAACCAAATCCATTAATTGAAGAATTACAGTACAGTCATTATGTGTTAAGATCCTATCTTCAAAAATCAACTCTTCCAGAAGTGTTAAACCTTCTTCATGAGGAATGCTAGAAAACAAATCAATTACATCGATGGTAAGAAACTTAATATTTTCTTTGTATAAATTCTGATCAGTACTTCTAAGAAAATCCCACGAATCCCTAAGTATATTTTTTCTCCTTAACCAGGATGATTTTAGTTTTGAATCAATATATTTAGCAAGGGGAAGTGTCTTCGAACCCTCCGCAGACACTATTGGTCGTAAAGGTGGGTCAGTACCATTTTTGTGCACTTTTGGTATACCAAATATTGTTGGTATCTTTGGTTTCTTCACCTTTAAATATTGATAAGTCTTACTGTCAATCAAACCTTCCAAAACTAAATTCTCCAATTCCATGTCAATTCTACAATAAGCTATATTAATCTCATTTTTTGAAATACTAGTATATCTCCCAGGGTCCCTTAAGATTTTATTCATCTTCCCATCATAGGTCCAAGTATCCATCAATACAAATCCTCCTCCCTTATCCGGCTTCATAACTCTTGTATTTGTGTCTTTCCTTAATTCATTTAACATGGAACTTTCTTCTAAATCCATATTACTTCTATATTTAACTGTATCAAAGTTCTTTCTTATTTCATTTTCCAGTAAATTCTCAAAATTTATAATTTGTGGGTGTAGGGGGGAATGAAAACACTCCTCTTGAATAAATTATTAGGTAAATAAGGTGTTTCTTGGTTAAAAAAATTCTGTAGATTAATTTTTCTTGTAAAAATCTTAACGTCCAATAATATCTTGGTGAGGTCTCCTTTTTTAAAAGGAATGAATTTCATACCTTTGGATAATAAATCGAAATGTACATTTTGCAAAGATATACTACTAAAATTATAAATACTAAAATAATCTCTAATAAATCTATATTTGTAACGTCCTGAATGAATACTTCATTGACTGAGTCGGGGTGGTGGGTACTTACCATACTTAGTACCTCCCCCTTCCCCTTCTTGATCGTCCCCGAAAATGTATATACTGCTGCTGCTGCTGCTGATAACCATTTTTATTTTTCAATCTTTCTGATCTCCTTAATGCGGGGTATTCTTTGAAATCATCCAAGTCCCCCACCTGTTCCCCTATTCTGGGATTCTCATTATACACTCTTTCATCACTGTTTCCCCTCCCACCACTCTCTCAAAACCTATTACCAATCTTGGGTTCGGGGTAACAAGTATTGTTTTTGTATTCCTGTAAATCCCTTTCTAATTTCTTAGTTTTCCTCATGATCAGTTCATTACACTGAACATAAATTCCTTTTCTAATTTTGATATAATTTTCTTTTTCCGACGGAATCGTAAACATCAAGTCATTCTTAACACTTTCATCCAACACATCAATTTCTTTAATAAGTTCCATTTTTAATCTTTCATTTTCATTAACCATAAATTTTAACATTTCTATCCCACAATTATTAAAAATACGAATCAATTCCTTATGAAACATGCTCCCAGGCACCATATTATTCGAATATTTACAAATATGCAGTCATTTTGGAACAATGCTTTCCTTAATATATTCTTTTAAATAACTGTTTTCAGTTTCCAAAGTCTTATACTTGTACAATAACTTCTCCAATTTTTCTAGTTGGTTTCTAAATGTGTCAGACACTGGTTTAAGTTTAATATTTTTGTCTTTAAAGTTCCTTGAAAAACTGACCTGAAGCCAATCATTGAGGTCCATATTAATAGCCTCATTAATTGTTGTACCAGTACACATCTGATGAAGTTAAGAAACAAAAACATATGGTTTGAGCGTTAATGTGTTTTGGTGGATTTGATAAAAGTGATTTTTTTAAGGATTTTCATTTCCATGCTGTGTGACTACACTGAGAATTAAGTAACTGAACAGTTTCTGCCAACTGGGAACTTTATTGTACGTCTCTGGGCTTCGTTATTCTTTTGTGTTTACAATTTAGCAGTATATTTCTCTTCAGTCTACCCCCTATCTTAGTCATTTATAGCTAAAGATAGTTTTTTCCTCTGTGTAAGTGATTTTTTTTGTCCTTTTTCTCTTCCTTTACTGTGTTGGTATTTCTTCCTACCATTGCTGGTGCAGGTCCCTTCTTTCTCTACCTTTGGGTATTTTAAATACCATCATTGGTATTCCTTTCTATCTTTCCTTCCCTTTACCCTTCGGTGTATATTCCTATTACCATTGTTGGTATTAAAACAAAAAGAAAAAGAAATAGAAAAAGAAAACCCTTTTCTTCTATCTGTGTGGGAGTGTATCTCTAGTCCCATAATAGAGTATTTTATTTTTATTGTGGTATAATTACTGTTTAGCTGTATTGAGGGCACTACTGGTTTTAAGCAGTGTGACGTGTGGCAGAAAGATGCCAAATTCGGATGGACATCTCTCCTGCGTCTACTGCCTAGGAGTACCACATTTGAAGATCCAACCTCTGTGCGAGCTCTGTAAAGGCTTTAGTGCCCGCACCTTAACCGAGCACAAAAACAGATTAATCTTAAAGGGTCTCTTAAAAACCTCATTCTCGGAGGCTTTATCTGAGGTGGAGGTCTCAACCCCTCCTAAAAAAGACATGAAGAAGAGGAGCCACTTGGTCCCATCATCTCCTCAGTCCCAGGATACAAAAACTGCTAAGGCACAGGTTCATATGAAACTGAGAACTAAACATGCCAAAGTGACTATGACATCTACCTCAACAATGGTGCCTAAAACTCCATCAATGGTGCCGTCCTTGATTACAGAACCAATAACTTCTACTCCTATGGTACTGACATCTTCCACGGTACAACAGACCCTCACGGCACTAACAATAGGTACCCCCTTAAAAATCGTCACTTCTCCCCTGCCATCACAACATTCTGGTCTCCCAACCACAGTGCTGAAGGTCAAGACACTGACCAGGACCTGATATTCTCCACCCATTGACCCCTTTGCAGGACAACGGCTAAGCATTTCCTTGATCGACCTGAATCCCCATCGGGGATGTCAACCCATTCCACTAGGAGTCTTTTGGAGTTTGACGTAGTGAGACTTGTGGATCAGCTCCTAGCAGCCAGAGGCATCGCACCTCCATCTAGGACCTCCCTCCCACCTGGAGCTGAATTCTTTTCTCCACAGACTCCAACCTACATTCCTTCTTCAACCTCCCAGCAGGTCCTGGAACCCTCAGTGCCGATGCCTACCCTGGTGCCAACCTCTTTGGTCCCACTGGTTGATTTTACCTTGGTTCCGGAGCTTACCCTGTGGACCATGGCTCAGTTGGAGATGATCCACCCTCGAGACTGTCACAGGTCTGTCTGCACAGTGATCCCTAGTACAGCACCGATTTTTTTCTATGGCACCGTCTATGGTTCCAGTTGCTTTGACAGCTCCAAGCCCTCTTGCAGCTCCTTCCCTGGAGGTGGGCTTGTCAGAGCAGGGTGTGACTCCAGTTCCCAGGTTGTCTTTCTTGGTTCTGGCCTCCCATCTCTCTTCGGGTGGGCCTGCCTTCCATGTTATGGAGAGGGCACTTGCCTCAGCAGGCTCATATTTGGCTCCCTCGGCACCAGAATGTCATATTTACATGTCCTCTGGTTCGCAGCTGCCACAGTCCACTACTCTGGGAAATCGGGCATGGGAGCAGCAAGATACCCTACTGCAGGGAACCCTCTCTTCAGAGCCCTCTTCAGACCTTCCCCCTGAAGAGCCCCCTGTAAGAGATCATGCAAGAGGAAGCACATTGTTTCCCAGGGAGAATCTCCTACTAAAGATACAGATTATGATGAGGGGGAAGGGTCCCCACTGTCACCCCCTGAGGATGTCTCCTTTAAGCAGTCCCACCAGACGAGATAGAATCTGGATTCTACTCAAGGTTCTTTTTAGTGCCAAAAAAGACAGGGCACTGGAGGCCAATTTTGGACCTCAGCATTCTAAACAAGTTTGTCAAACAGACTAAATTCCGGATGGTTATGGTTCAGTCTATCCTCTCTTTTCTGGAAAAAGATGACTGGATGTCCTTGATAGATCTCCAGGATGCATATTACCATATAAAAATGGACAAGCACTCCAGAAGATATCTCTGCTTCCGGCTGGGAGCCAATCATTACCAATTTTGAACTCTGCACTTTTGTCTCTCCACATCCTCCAGAGTGCTCACCAAATGTATGGCAGTAGTAACAGCTCTCTTGAGACTGCAAGGATTCTGGGTGTTTCCATATCTAGGCGATTGGCTCCTTACCACCCCCACCAAGCATCTACTGCTTCTTGCCTTGCACTACACCCTACAGCTAGCACAGGTCTTAGGAATATCAATAAATGAAGAGAAGTCAAAACTAGTACCTACTCAAAGCCTGGAATTTATAGGAGCAGCATTCAACACAAGGGCTTGCCTTGTTGCTCTTCCTCATCACAAGCTTCACAAACTAAGATCTCAACTCTGAGTGATACTCTCTCAGGACAAAGTCCCAGCTCATTTTGTCCTTCAGCTGCTAGGATCAATGGCAGCAACAATTACTTTAGTTCCCCTAGCAAGACTCCATATGAGATTACTACAATGGTTGATAGCATCACAGTGGTCCCTATTGACACATTCTAAGTCCCTCCCAATCTGCATAATCAACCATTGCAAGCAGAATCTGAATTGGTGGATAAAGTCAGAAATGGAATTATGGAGTCATCCCTTCTCACCCTCTCGGCCCAAGGCTGTAGTGACCATGGACACATCCCTAATAGGGGAGATGGGGCATTTTCAGGGAAAACAGTCCAAGGCACCTGGTCCCCCTTAGTGGTCAACTTGTATATCAATGTCCTAGAACTGAGGGCGGTGCTTCTGGTATTGCAAGCATTCCAATCTGCACTCATGTCGGGGACAATTGCTATTCAGTCAGACAACATGTCAGTCCTTTGGTATATCAAAAAACAAGGGGGGAACCAGCTCCTACCCATTGTGTCGGGAAGTCATGCGAGTATGGCAATGGGTGATAGCCTCCGACCACTTTCTTGTAGTAACACACATTCCTGGGAGCTCCAATGTGGTTGTGGACAAACTGGGCAGATGCATTCTCCAGCCTCGTGAGTGGTCTCTCAATCACAAAGTAGCGACAAAGATTTTCCATCACTGGGGTCAGCCTTGCTTCGATCTATTCATGTCCCCCACCAACCACAAATGCAGCAGCTACTTTGCCCTCATCCCCCCCTCAGGGGTTGTCTCTGAAGGATGCTTTAGTACACAATTGGCTCCTGGACTGCTTTATGCCTTCCCTCCTTTTCCCCTGATCCCACAATTTCTAAAGAAAGCTCTTTGGTTGAGAAGCAAAGTAATCCTCTTTGCACCCTATTGGCCCCAACAAGTCTGGTTTCCCCTTCCTTTGGCCTCACCTGGTTCACCTGCCCATGGACTCTGGATCCAACTCCAGGGTTTTGTCAAACCCACAATGGTTGATTTATCCAAACCTATCGAGCCTCAAGCTTTGCATCCGACCACCTTTCTCAGGGACTTCATTTCCATCACCTCTAGCTTCTTCAACTGTTCTGCCTTTACTGCCCAGGTTTCTGTACCATACAGTAATACTGGTCGCACCACTGTCTTGTATACCTTATCTTTCAGCTTCTTTGGCATTCTTCTGTCATAGACTACACCTGATACTCTATGCCAGTTGGCTGCAGCCCCTCTGATTTTAGCTTTGACCTCTTTATTCAGACTACTCTTCTCCTCAATCACCCCTCCTAGATATTTGAAGCTGTTTATCTGTACCACTATCTTCCCCTCTATCTCTATTCTCAGTTTCTCCTGATTTCCCCAATTTGCTACCATTATCACTGTCTTATCTGTGCTTAATTTCATCCCATGTGCCTTCAGATTTGCATTCCAGTCTCCTATCCTTTGCTGAAGTTCTAGCTCAGAGTCTGCTTGTACTGCCACATCATCTGCATACAGCAACTTTGTTGATCTGTCCTCTCCAACCTGTTTCCTAATGTTGTCCATCACCAGTATGAACAGCAGTGGGCTCAGCGCTAAACCCTGGTGTACACCCACTCCCACTGGGAGCCCCTCTGTGAGGCCGAACACTGTTTGTACTTGAGTTACTGGGTCCTTGTACATAGCCTGCACAAATTCTACCAATGTTTCTGGGACTTCAAACCACTGCAGTACTGCCCAGATCAGCTTTCCTGGGACCTTGTCATATGCTTTCTCAAAGTCTAAGAATGCCCAGTTGGACTCTGTCCTCATCTCTAACTTCTTCTCAAATATCTGTCTCAGTACAAATATCATGTCAGTTATGCTGCATCCTGATCTGAATCCGAATTGCTCATCTCCCATCTTACATTCTACTACTCTGTGCATCCATTTATCAATTACTCTCTCCAGAACTTTCATGCAATGTGGTAGGAGTTTGATGCCTCTGTACTGCCCACAGCTGTGGATGTCCCCTTTGTTCTTGTACACTGGCATGAGTATGCTTATTCTCCAGTCATCTGGGATACGCCTTTCTCTCCACACTGCTATTAGTACCCACAGGAGCCATTTCTCCCCTATCTCACCCAGCATCTTTATCATATCTGATGTGACCTTATCTGAACTTGCTGCTTTCCCTGACTTCATTTTCCATAGTGCTAGTCTTACTTCTCTAGGGTGGACTCCTCTTCTTCTCTCATCGTAGGCTGTTCTGGGGCAGTACAGCTTCTGTGGGGTTTTCTTCATTCAGAAGCTGCTAGAAATATTCCTTCCATCTGCCTTTGATTTCCTGTGGACTGGTGACCAGGTTATTGCTGGCACCCCTTGTGAAGGGTGTCTGACTATCTTCTATATCTTTCTGTCTTTGCCTTGCAACCTGATATAGTTTCTTTGTGCCCTTTACTGAGTCACTTTCCAGAAGTTGGCAGAGTGCCTCCAATGCCCTATTCTTTGCTATTGCAACTTCTTTCATAGTTTCGTTGTTAAACAACCAGTAGTCCTTCCTAGCCTGGTCAGTCTTTTCTATCTCCCACTTCTTCCTGCACTCCTTCTTTCTTTTGATGACTTCCTGGACTTCTGCATTCCACCACCAGCTTTTCTTATGTATCTTATTTCCATACAAGTTAGGAAAATCAGTTTCCAAAGTCACTTTGGCAAAATTGTTGAGAGAATGCATCTCTTTTGTCTATCAACAAAATCCGATATGTTTAACTACCAGAATCAAAGCGCATTCAACCAGCTCAGCTGGCACTTCTGTGGCTTTTCATTCAAGAGCTTCTATGGATGACATTTGTGCAGCATCCATTTGGGCTACCCCTCATACCTTTATCACTCATTACAAATTGGATTTGGTCTCCAGAGGGAGAGCATCCTTTGGCTCAGTGGTGCTCAGGAATATCCTTCCATAGGGTCTCCAGGGACACAAGGTAGCTAGGGACTCTGTCGTATCTGTCATGAATGAATGAAAATTAACAACATCAGATAAAGAAGTTATGTTCTTACCATAATGTTCCATTTGTGTTGTTGATCTTCATTCATTCATGACATCCCACCCACCAACCCCCTCCAAAAGACTCCTGGAGGTTCGGATTTGGTCCTGATTACATGTTAGGGCATTTGCTCAGACAAAGCCTTTGCTTTATTATCCTTACGGGCAAACTCAATGTGAGGAGATTAGGAGAGGGGCAATAACCTTAGCTTGAGAGTTTTTGGCTGGCACGAGCTTGTTATATCAGCCGAGTTGGTTCCGAGGACAGAACCAAAACCCATCCGTCATGAATGAATGAAGGTCAACAACACAGATGGAACATTATGGTAAGAACATAACTTATTTTTTTCTGTCCTACATTATCGTCCTATGCCAAATTTAGACATCTCTTAGAAAGCAGCAGTATAATTAAAAGTTATAATGAAAACAGATTTCTACTTTATTTATTATAAAAAGAATTCCTTTTTAATTTTCTGAATAAGTCATTTCAAAGGTTACACATATTGTTTATTAGACTAGAATCCAAAAAAAACAGAACTCATTGATCTAATGATGTCAATTTTCATTCATTCTCAACATATGGCACTCGGATCTGACCTCAGATCCAACTCAACCATTACTACAGTTCACAAAAGCCTACAAACTCTTGAGCTCTTCCCTACCCACAATGCTCTGGTTCCCTTTCACCTCAGATCTTGCTTGCCACTTTTACAAACAGACATGGTTGCTGATAGCTCCTGAGTATTCTTTGAGTAATAAGTACATTTCTTGGATTATACTTTTCTTCTTTCCATTATTTCTACTTCTTTTTAGTGTAAACCTTTTCATATTCTCTGTAAACTTTCATGACCTTTTTTTGGGTTCCTCTTATTTACCATTGTTGGTATTTTTCCCTACCTTCTTTCTTCTGATTATATTTTCTACCTGTGACCTTTTTGGTCTTCTTGATTATCATTGTTGGTATTCTTTTTCATCCCTTTTTCTTCTTCTTAAAAAATATTTATCCCTTTATTTCTCTTTGGTATGTGTGTGTGTGTGTGTGTGTGTGTGTGTGTGTGTGTGTGTGTGTGTGTGTGTGTGTGTGTGTTGTATTCTACGTGTGCAATACCGTTTTTTCCTGGAGCATGTCTGAAAAAGGTTTTAAGAAATACAGGCAGTGTGGATACAAGATGCCCCTTTCAGACAGGCATTCTATGTGCATTTACTGCCTGGGACCGGATCACCTCAACCAGCAATGTGACATCTGTGAGGCCTTTAATCCTTGGGCCCTCACAGATCATAAGAACAGGCTGATCTTGAAAGGACTGTTGCCCTCATCTTTTTTGCAGGCTATCGCTGGAGCTCAACCTTTGACCTCCAAGCATAGAGAGAGCTCCAAACGATCCAGATTGGCCAAAGCGCCTTCCTCGTCGGAGCTGAAAAAGAAGGTGCTGAGGTCAGATTGAACATCTCCAATGACATCCAAGCCATCCAAGCTGACAGAACTTGTGTTGCCAGACCCTAAAAGTAAGATGGCTTTTGATTCTAAAACCTTAGATCTGAAACCCCTCCCTTGGACTGCTTACTTGTTGTCCATAGACCCAGATCCATCTAGGGTGCCCTCTCCCTTCGTAGAGAAGCATTCTAGGCTTGCTTTGATTGTGTCCTCTCACTCTGTTGGGAGCCTTGTCAAGGCGGATGTGGCTAGGTTGGTGAGGGAAGTAGTCACTGAGGAACTTCAAAAGGGTGACCTTATGGTTCTGACCTCATCGGATCAGGGACTCCCTCCAGCATTTACTCCTCTTCTGACTTGACCTGAGGTTTCAGAGTTCTCAGATCTGAGTGATCCAGGTCCATCTGTGTTGGATCGAGAAGACTGGTGTCTTCGGATCCAACACTGATTCTGAGATCGTCTTCTCTGACATGTTCGGATCCAAACGGCTCTTGGAGCCAAAGCTTTTACATTGGATCTGTGGAGATTTAGATCAACTCTGAGATTTTCAGAGCTTTCTCTTCCTCTTGGAGCTTTGGCGCTTCATAGCTTGGTTCCAGTTTCCCCCTTGGGCAGACAACCTGTGGGGAAAGAGGAGCCAGAGAACCAAGGACTTTTGCTTTCTGCTCTGTTGGTCTCCTCCTCCCCAGGGAGGTCAGCCTTTGAGGTGGTGAAGAGGGTCTTCTCTGTCTCCACAAATCAGGTGGGTACCCCTAACTCAGGTCCACCCCTAACTACCCAACTTGATCCATGCCATTCTATGCCAAGGGGACAGCTGGCCCAGAACTTCCAGTCTACCCAGTCTGGGATCCTTAGCTCTTCCGATACTTCCCCAGACCACCCCACCAAGGAAGTCTCTAGGAAGAGACAGTATAAGAGGAAACACCTGGAAGCATCTAAAGAGTCCCTCAGTTGATTACCTTACAATCGGTTGTGAATTCATGCATGAGGTTTATTGCCGACAAAAGGCGCCTCACAGGCAGCAAGTTCAGGCTTATCTGTGAGGAGATGAGCCTAGATGTGCCTGTGTGACTTTGCAGAGACTTTCTAGTCTTTCTTCATCAGTGCTCCATTTGACGGATTTTTGCTTTTCAAACCCACTGTAAAGGAAACGCTCTCTAGGTGTGAAAAAATGGGAAAATCCTGTCTGCCATTGGAGTACATTTTTCGACCCCCCCCCCCCATGAACCTTTTCTAGGAATCAGCGGGGTGGGGGTGGGGGGGCACAAGATGTGGTTCAAAAATTCTCAAGGTCCTTTCTTTGACACATGTGGAACTGGTCCTCCCAGAGGCAGAGGAGGCCCACTGAATATAGGTTCCAGAGATACTTTATTGATAGGCCCTAGCACCACTCCTGATAGAAGGCCAGATTTTCTTCCTCTGGAGGCAGTCGAGGGTCATTTTTCCCTGCACCAAACAGCTTTGCTGGCTAAGTATAACAAATGATATTTGGGTGCAGAGAATTATTACCAGAGGTTATACCATACCCTTTTTCCTTCCGACCCCATCAATAACAAAGCTCCCCGATGTTCCATCCAGTCAAAGGAAGCCAGCAACTCAGCAAATTCAGTAGTTGTTCACAAAAAGAGTCATCGAAGAGGTCCCACAAGACCAGATAGGATCGAGAACTTACTCAAGGTTTTTTTTGGTTCCAAAAAAGACAGAGGGCTGGAGACTAGTTTTGGATCGCAGAATGTTAAAGAAGCTGGTCATGCATACCAAGTTCCTGATGGTCACGGTACAGTCCATTCTACCATTTTTAGGGAAGGACAACTGGATGTGCTCAATAGCCCTCCAGGATGCATACTACTGCATAAAGATGAACAGATGGTCCAGGAGGTACTTAACACTTCCAAGTGGGAGCCAGCCATTACCAGTTCAACGTATTGCCCTTTGGCCTCACCACAGCCCCCAGGGTGTTTACCAAATGCATGGCAGTGGTAGCAGCCCATCTAAGGCTTTAGGGAATCTGGGTGTTCCTGTATTTGGGCGACCGGCTCATCACTACCCCAACTAGGTATCAACTGGTACAAGCAAGATACCAGGTACCAAAAGCATGCTTAACTCCGGGGATCATAGTAAATCACAACAAATCATGCATGCAACTCACCCAGAAACTGGAATTCATAGGCACAGTCTTCGAAAATCAATCCATGCTTCCATCCATCTCATAACTGTGAGTACAGAACATCAGAAGCCAAGTCAGGCAAATCATTTGCAGTAGGAAGACATTGGCCAGAAAAATTCTGCAGGCTCTAGGTTCGATGGTGGCAGCCATAACATTAGTACCCCTAGCAAGGCATCACACGAGAGTTTTACAATGGATGCTACAAACCCAATGATCCTTTTTTAATCACCCTATGTCTGCGAAGATAAGAGTGACTCCGATATGCAAAAATTACCTCTCTTGGTGGACACAGTCATGCCAGACCCAACAAGGTTGCCCATTCATACCTCTTCAGCCCAAGGCCATAGTGACCACAGGCACTTCTCAGATTGGATGGCGGCAGTATCTGAAGAAGATAGTGCAAGGCACTTGGTGTCCCATAGAGGCCAACCTGCATATCATTGCTCTGGAGATGAGAGAGGTACTTTTGACATTGCAAGCATTCGAAGATTCTCTCCCTTTCAGGACAGTTGCATTTCAAACAGACAATATGTCAGTAGTTTGGTATATCAACAAGCAAAGAAGAACCAACTGTTACCCCATCTGTAGAGAAATTATCTGAGTGTGGCAGTTGGCAATAGCCTCCAAACATTTTCTCATGGCAATGCACATTCCAGGGAAGGCCAATCTGATAGCAGACAAGCTCAGCAGGTCCATTCTGTAACCTCATGAGTTTTCCCTCAACAACAAAGTGGCAAAATTGGTTTTCTGTCAATGGCGTCAGCCTTACTGCAAACTTTCTGCATCTCCCCTAAACAACAAATGCAACAGCTTCTTTGCCCTATTCCCCCCAGCAGGGGAGTCACTGAGGGACACTCCTCACCATGATTGTCCCTCTCGGTCTGTTATATACCTATCCCCCAACTCCCTTGATTCCCAGATTCTTACAGAAGGCAGTCAGATTGAACAGCAGAGTAATCCTCATTGTACCTTACAGGCCTCAACAAGTGTGGATCCCTTTTCTTTGGCCTCACCTATTATCTCCACCTTGGATTCTGGATCTGACACCAGACCATTTGTTCCATCCTACAGGACTGATTCACCCAGACCTTTCCAACCTCAGACTAACCGCATGGTTTCTCCAGTTCCGTTGATGGCCAGGCAAACCATGCTTTCTTCCCCAGTCCTTTCTATTCTCTTATCATCCCATAAACCTTCTACTAGGAAATTGTACAAAAGCAAGTGGAAAAGATTTGCTCTGATGATGTCCATTTCATTCTGCCTCACTACTGGGTCTATGGAGCCAATCTTGGATCTGTCTCGGCCACTTCTCAAGACTTATGATCTGAGTCTCAAGCTCCTCTCTCTCCCATAATGCCCTACTCCTCCTCTAGCTCCTCAGATTTTGTTTGTCACCTTCCAGCTCAGACGTGATTCTATAGCCTCAGCTAGAGATAAGTAGTAATCTCCTATTTCCTTGGTGTATCTTTCTGTAGTAATTATTTTCCTTTACTCTATTTTATTTAGTAGCAATACAGTTTATTTTTGTCTTTCCTCCCGTCTTTTTTAGCTAGTTTTAACAAAGTTTTCTCTGGCATTAGGGTTGTCCCTCCCACCGCCACATTTCTCCTATAACCATTAATTCCCTCTTTTTCCCGCTAGCTTTCCTTTATCTGTGGTAGAGTTAGAGTAGTTGTATTGATCAGCCTATCTTTGGGTAGTGTGTGTGTGTGTGTGTGTGTGTGTGTGTGTGTGTGTGTGTGTGTGTGTGTGTGTGTGTGTGTGTGTGTGTGTGTGTGTGCATGCACTAACTCCTCTACTTGCAGCATGTCTGACAAACCTACGGGAGTTAAAATGTGTGCCACTTGTGGACATAAGATTCCCCAGTCAGATGCCCACAAGAGGTGTATGTATTGTCTTGGACTGGGGAATTTGGTTGATTGTGACATCTGTGAAGCTTTCAGTCCCTGTGCCCTTGCTGACTGCTGTAATAAGCTTATTTTGAGAGGTCTCTTACCGACCTCTGTAGCTCAAAGTCCTACTTCTAAAGACTTTAAGCAGCAGGTTCCCTTAGCATCCCTGGGGCCCACATCTTGTGTGCCAGAAAAACATCAAAAATGATTAGATCCAACCACTTCAGATCCTACTGATCTACATGCCTCTTCAGATCTGAGAAGTTCATTTTATCCAACAGAGTTGGCAATGGCTAATACCCGAGCACTTTCAGATCCGAGGCCTTTGGGTCCAAGTGGATCCTCGGATCTTAAGGATGTTATTTGGATCCAGAGCTCTCTGGGTGAATCCTCCTTGGGTTGGAAGCACTCAGATTAGAGGTCTTGGAGTCATGAATCATGCTCCATATGGAAGCAACTCTCCTTCTTCAGCCCAACTGCTCAGACCAGCCTATCCCCAGTCAAGTCTACCCATTCTTCAGCCTCTTTCAGATCATCTCAGCTGTCACACCTAGACATGGACAGGATGGTGTGGAGTTTTCTCAAAGCCCAGATTCAGTTGAGGATTTTCCCATCTCTGGCCTATATGGGATCTGTGAGAGCTCCAACTCCCATACCTCAGTCTCCTCATTTGAGCCAACCTCTGGTTTCGGAACTTCACGATCTGGCTTTTCCTAGTGGGCTGTCATCACAGTGTAAAATTTATCTTTCTTCAACTCCAGTAGTGTCCCAGACTAGCTTTGTTCTAATACCCTCAGATCAGAGTGGGTCCCAGACCTCAGATGTCCGTGCTGACTCCTTGGAGTTGGTCTTGTCTGCGCACCTTTCAGAGTCATCTCTGCTCCTAGGGGTTTTGGCCCTTGACAGTTTGGGCCTGATGCTATCTGGAGGCATTAGATCCAGGGTGGCTTCTTCCTTCTCTTCCTTGGTAGCCCCAGCTGTGAGGCAGAGTGAGGGAGCTTCTCTGGGTTCATTTGCCTTTCAGGTGACAGAGAGGGCTTTCTCCAGACTGTGAGATGTGGCACCTCATCCCATTGATCCTAGCCAATCTCCCTCTGATCTGAGCTTTGCACCCATTCATCCTGTCTGTAATCAGCCCCTCCAAGAGAGCCTCCAGGCATAACCCTAGCAAGGGGTCCCCCAGTCTTCAGATTCCTTTCCAGAGTACCCCAAGAGAGAGGTTCATTGGAAGAGACAGTGCAAGTGTTAGCACTTAGACTCCCCTTTGGAGTCATTGACAGAAGACACCGACTTCGATGAAGGGGATCTCCACACAATGACATCTTCTTTGTAGATATTTTGTAAATACTGAAACAAAAGGGTGGCTGGTCATCCCAACCCCCTTTTTCTGAGGAATAAGTGTTTTTGGAGTCCTTCAGAACAGGCCCGTCTATGTCCTGGGTAACCCCACCGGTGGACGAGCTCATGTATCTGGTCGCCTGCCAGGCATGGAAGGAGCCAGACACCGTGGAGCTCATTTACAAGCTCTCAGACAAATACCTTAGTCTCCCTAGTGATCGTCCTTACTGGAGCAAAGGTGTCCCAGTTGATGCCATTGTGATGTCAGCAGCCACTAAGCAGGAGCTAGC
Source organism: Protopterus annectens (assembly GCF_019279795.1). Taxonomy (NCBI): domain Eukaryota; kingdom Metazoa; phylum Chordata; order Ceratodontiformes; family Protopteridae; genus Protopterus; species Protopterus annectens. The sequence goes on from NC_056739.1 coordinate 1,492,568,627, forward strand.
AGAGCAGAGCTCTACTGTTCATCTCCTGAATAAAAAGTCTTGGGCTTTGGACAGGCATGGGAAGTGAGTGTATGCCTCAGCTACTTTTTCATTGAGGGCATTAAATTATTTGGCACACTTCATGCGTCTCCACAGATATCTGGTCAAGGAACTCACCAACTCTCTGGCAGAGTCCTTGTTGGAGGAGTACCTCAAGAAGGTATCTCCCCATTTAGCCACTATGTCTTTGATTGCTATTTCTTCAATGAGGTTAATTTCTCACTCTGCTGAAGGAACCTCTTGAGCAGCTGGCACAGGCATAGCCCTTCAAAGACATTCATGGATGAGGCTTTGCAGGTTTGTGGATCCCTTTAAGCCATCATTCATAAATGCCCCCTTTGACGGTTCCTCCTTGTTTTGACATCTGTTAAAAAAACTCTTACCCACTGCGAGCAGGAGGGAAAGACCTTATCTGCCATAGGGATTGAGTTTTCTTCTCCCCCCCCCCCCCAATGGACTTTCTCTAAAAAACAGCAGAGTGGGAAGAAGATGTGGTTCTGAAAATCCCGAGGATCTTTCCCAGAGTCTCAGGATGAATCCTCTTCTAGAGGCTGAAGAAGAGGATTTAATGACAGGTGTTTCCCCAAAGGGAGAGGGGGTCCACAGAACCAGCCTTTCTCTGACAGGCTGTACCAGCTCTCTTGAAGTACTGCCTGACTGTCCTACTCTGGAGGCAGTCAGGGGCAGACTATTGTTGCATCCAGACGCCTGGGCAAATATAACATATGACAACTGGGTGTTAAACATAATTTCCAAAGGTTACTATATTCCCTTTTCCTTTCCACCTCCCAGCCCCAGGAGGTATTTTCCCAATGTGCTAACCACTCAGAGGGAGAATGCCATCCTAGAAGTTCAGAAACTTCTAGAAAATAGAGTCAGCCAGGAGGTCCCAACTGAACATCAAGGATACAGAACTTACATGCACTTCTTTTTGGTGCCAAATAAGACAGGGGACCTTTGACCAATCTTACATTTAAGCAGTCTGAATTTATTTGTAAAGAAGTCGAAGTCCTGCATGATTATGGTACAGTACAGTCCATACTGCCTATACTGCGCAAGGATGATTGGATGTGGTCTATAGATGTCCAGGACATGTACTATAATATCAAAATGGACAGGAGCTCCAGGAGACACCTGCTGTTCTGGCTGGGAGCCAATCATTTCCAATTCAGAGCACTGCCCTTTGGTCTTATCACCACCCCGCTGGTGTTCACCAAATATATGGCAGTGGTTGCGGCCCACCTTCAGCTTCAAGAATTCCAGGTGCTTTCCATATTTAGAAGATTGTCTCCTGATGGTACCCACAAGGCACCAACTACTTATCTGCTACAGTTTTTAATTGCCTGGAAATTAACAGTGAATTTGGCAAAGTCAAATATGTCCCTTGTACAGGACATACTATTTATAGGGACACAACTGAACACAGTCACACAAATAGCTACCCTACTTCCGCAATGAATAATATCATTGAGGTAACAGGCACAATTGTTACTGGATACCCCAAATCCACCGGCTTGCCTGGTTCTGAAGGCCCTAGGATCCATATCAGCTGACATTCTTCTGGCACCATTTGCAAGATTTTTCATATGAGTTCTCCAATGGACACTAGCAGTCCAGTGGGCTATTCTGTATCATCCATTGTCAGCTGACATCAAACTAATTCTGATCTGCAAGATTCATCTACAGTGATGAATGCTTACAAATGACCTCTATCTTAGGAGACTTTTTACCCTTTTACTCTTCCCCAACCTATAGCCATAGTGATCAAGGACGCTTCTCTGTTGGGGTTGGGAAGCATTATCAGGGAAGATCGGTCCAAGGTACATGGTCCACAACAGAGACCAAATTGCATATAAATGTCCTGGAGATGAGGGCAGTCCTTCTCTCACTGCAAGCCTTTCATGACTGCCTCCCTGTTGGAACAATTGCAATTCTAACAGGCAACATGTTAGTTGTTTGGTATATCAACAAGCAGCAGGGAACCCGATCATACCCATTGTACCAGGAGGCCATGAGGGTTTGGGAATGGGTGATCTCTTCAAACTGCTTTCTCATTGCAATGTACATTCTGGGGGGAGTCCAGCATTCTAGTGGACAGACTAAGAAGATTTATCTTGAGTCCACACAAGTAGTCCCTGAGTCAGTCAGTAGCGAATCAGATATTCAGCCATTGGGGCCAACCTTGCTGTGACCTCTTTGTCTTTCCCCTGACCAACAAGTGCAGCAAGTATTTCACTCTGTTCCCCACTCTGGGGTAATCACCAAGGGATGCTCTAGTCCACGGTTAGCCCCCGGGTCTCCTGTATGCTTATCCTGTGATTCTCCTGATCCCCAAAGTCTTACAAAAAGCCAGCAGGTTCAAGAGCACTCTGATCTTCATTGCCCCATTCTGGCCTCATCAGGTGGAGTTCCCCTTCAAGTATCCTCCATGGATTCTGGATCCCAGGCAGGATCTAATTTCCCATCTGATGGAATTTCAGACTCCCAATCTCCGATCTCTAGGACTAACTGCTTGGTTATTCAACTTCCAGTGATTCTATGAAAGTCCAGGTTAGCACCCCCTGTTTGACAGTGTATACTTGCTTCTCAGAGGTCTTCTTCCAAAAAAGTATATAATAGTAAATAGAAGAGATTTTCCATTTGGACATCGGAACGGAATATTGATCCTTTTTCTGCCTGTATTTCGGATATTCTTAGTTTCTCAGTTAATTCTTTCAACAAGGGGCTAGTTTTTCAACCATAAAGTTGCAACTAGCAGCTGTTGCAAATTTTCATGTAGGAAAAGGCAACAATCTTTCGTCTTCCCTCTCAACATCAAGGTTATGTATGGTTTTCATAAGAGGAGTTTTTCATCTTAGACCTCCAATAAAAGAAACACATCCTCCTTGGGATCTCACTGCTGTGCTCCAAGGCCTTACTCAGAAACTGTTTGTGCCTGAGTGTTCATGTGACATAACATTTTTGTCTTGTAAAACTATTTTCCTAGTGGCCATTACTTTCGCAAAAAGACTGTTGGACCTACAAGCTTTATCTTCCCAACCACCTTACATTACCTTTTTCAAAGATAGAGTCTCCCTCAGAACTAATCCTTCCTTTATGCCTAAAGTTGCCACAGAGACAAATATTAACCAAGCCGTTCACCTGCCTGTATTCTTTCCAAATCTTTGCAGTAAGGGCAAATATATGCTGCATTTACTAGGTGTGCATAGACAGTTACATTTCTATCTGCATAGGATGAAACTGTACAGGAAAGCTGAGCAATTGTTCATTTCTTTTTTCTTCAAGTAGATTTGGCCAGGCTATATCCAAAATTACCTTAGTGAAATGGATTACTGATTGTATTTCTACTGCCTACTCTTTGAATGGCATGCAACTCCCCCATTCCCCTAGAGCTCATTCCACCAGATCCATGTCTACCTCATCTGCCTTTTTGGCTAAAACCCCTATTGATGAAATTTTTGCAGCAGCAATTTGGTCCAGGTCTCATACGTTTGTCTCTCATTATAAGTTGGACATTATTTCTAGGAACAGAGCATCTTTTGGCTCCATGGTGCTCAGGCATATACTTCCTTGACGGTCACCCAGGGTTTATGTATATGGGGACTCTGATCCAGTAGTGAGGGAGAATAAAATGGACAACATCAGATTAGAAGCTATGTACTTACTATAACTTGGCATCTGTGTTGTCCAGTTTCATTCTGCCTCCAGTCCCACCCAGCCATACCCCAGCCTAGACAGCTGAGAGCTATCGAGAGGATACGGGAATCCATAGGTTCCTAGCTTGAGCTGCAGTGTGGTCATGTGCTTTTTGCTCTCATTGGTATTGGTCTGGTTTACCATTAATAGGGCAGCAAACTCAATCTATGGGATTAGAGGAGGAGTAGGGCATTATGGGAGAAGGAGGAGCTTGAGGCTCAAATTGTAAGTCTTGAGAAGTGTCCGAGACAGTTCTGAGATCAGATCTGTCGACCCAATAATGAGGTCTAATGAAATTGGGCAACATAGATGCCAAGTTATGCTAAGTATATAACTTCTGTTTATTGGGTGGAGAAAATTCACATAGAACCCTTTACAGCTCCTACATATGCAGTCCTTGAATTTTTAGCAGAAGTGTTTAATAAAGGAGCAAGCACATCTAATATTAAAGTTCACCTTGCAGCAATTTCAAATTTCCATGTGGGATTAAACAATTCTTCCTTGGCTTCTGCAAAAATTTGTAAAGCATTCCTGAAAGCTACTCTTTTGATACAACCTCCCTTTAAGGACCCTGTTCCCCATGGGATCTAACCCTAGTACTGCAGACTCTGACTCAATCTCCCTTTGAGCCTGCAGTCAAATGTGATATGATATACCTGTCTTGGAAGACTGTCTTCCTGGTTGCTACAACCTTGGCCAGAATATCGGACCTTCACACTTTGTCCTCAAAACTGCCTTACTTCATCTTCCACAGGGATAGGGTTACCTTACAGACCAATGCTTCCTTTCCACCAAATGTGGTGTCAGAATCCAATATTAATCAAGCCATTCATCTTCCAGTATTCTTTCCAAATTTCAGTAACCAAGAAGAATTCATGCTGCATTCTTTGGATGTCCACAGACAGTTGCATTATTATTTGCATCATACAAAGGATTTCAGGAAATCAGGCCAACTCTTCATTTCCTTTGCGCACTAATGGTTGGGGTAACCTGTCAAGAAAGTAGATATAGCCAGATGGACAACAGAATGTATTTCTTTGGTCTATGCAAAATTGAATGTGCCCCTTCACAAACCTGTAAGAGCTAATTCTGCCAGATCTGTGGCAATGTCCACGTTTTTTCAGTCTAGAACCTCTAAGGATGATATTTGCGCAGCTGCTACTTGGTCAATTCCACATACCTTTATCAACCAGTATAAACTAGATCTGTTCTGAAGGCTAAGAACGGTGTTTGGCTCAGTCATTCTCAGGAACATCCTTCCTTAGGTTTCACCCAGGGCTCAGGTAGCTGTGGACTCTGTCCTATACATTGAGAATAAATGAAAAGTGACAATATCAGATAAAGAAGTTGTGTATTCATCACAACATTCCATCTGTGTTGTCCATTTTCATTCAGTCTCAACCCCCCCCTGGCCTTTTCTGGTTCAAATTCCCTCTGTCAAGAAACATATTTGTGAGGACACAGTCAGCATCTCATTCTCCCTTGGATTTGAATGCCAGTGATGGCATCTTGCATAGTTTTTTGTTCATAATTGTTCTTCTCTCAAGCTATATGTATTATCTGAGGTGAGAGGTAACCAGAGCATTATGGGTAAGGAAGAGCTTGTGAGTTTGTAAGCTTCCATGAGCTGTAAGCTGAGTCAGATCCGAGTCCCATATGTTGAGACTGAATGAAAATGAACAACACAGATGGAATGTTATGGTGAGTACATAACTTCTTTTTAGTAACATCTTTGGCACAGAAGAGGGACAAAACAGCAGTAACACATGGAGTGTCCATCTTAGTGAAAGTGGTGTTAGTTTCCTTCTATGGTTACTGCTTAAAATTTACAAAATAATGAAATAGCAAACTTGTTACTTATGGCACACCAAAATTATGACAGCAATCGTATGTGGGTCAGCAGTCATTTTTAAGAGAGTATAACATTCAGAAATAACTGAGAACTGTACTTACCTTTTGAATCAGTAGCATTTCCCAATGTAATCAAAGTTTTTGCTGCACACAACAGAAGTCTCATAGACCCAGAGTGACCTCTTTTAACTTGCTGACAAACAAGATAGTATCACTTTCTGATGTAGCAAAGCTTTGGTGCTTAAATGTTCTTTAGCTGCAGTCATAGGCTCTTAATATCATACGGCCATGCTCATGTTATTGCCAGTTTTAGAGTGATACAAGTAATGCAGTGCATCCTTTTTAACAAAGTCCATTTCCAGACACATGCATTGTAAGGTTACCTACTGAGAAATAGTGAGAAATTACATTAAAGACCATCCTAAATGCCTGTGCAGAGAATAGCGTAGCAAAGCATATTTCCTTCATTGGTACTTGGCTATTCTATGCCTGTTTCAGTAGCAGGGCAGTTACATTTTCTTGTGCATGATTTGCAAAGCCCATTTTTAAAAATGGGCTTGCTATATTACCCTGTTCTGGTTCGAGAAACCTGAATGTTCATGAAGAGCATCTGAGAATGAAGATGGTTTTGAAAAATGTATTTCAGAAATACAGTCATTATAAATTGAACATATGCTGCAGATGTTTCACAATAATAAAATTGGTTGGTGAGTGTTGACTATAACATAAACACGACATATTATGAATTAGTAATATACAGTTAGAGAAGAGGTTGCAGCTATACATAGTTTGCACAGATTAGGAAAAAAGTAGGTCATTTCATTCAAAGACAATAGTGACCACATGGGAAAAATTGTGAGAAGCATTTGGAAAAATTGTAGGTCATAAGAGGAGTGGGAAACAAGGGGGAGAGAAAGAGAGGGGGCTACAGGTGGCAGACTAGGAGAAAAATATTAGATGACTACAATTTATTGGCAAGAAGTGAGTAGAAATCCAGATGCTTATTTTTAAATAATAGTTGTAAAAAATCAGGGTGACTTGGTACAAAGGTATTAATGGAAGAAAGTATTAAATGGCGGTGCTATCTTTGATATTACATTAACACCTATCTGGTGTGGAATAGCTCTCAGGATGTGTGATTTAAAGAGCAAATATCAAAGACAATTTTCTTCAACAACATATATAGTTTCACATGATACTATGTAGCAGTTTGTACATAATTTGGTTTTTGAAATATTAAGTACATATGGAAATATTGCTTATTTTCATAATTACTGACAAACAACTAGAATTATCCCAAGTACAATGTGATATAAATGGACATTGGGAATGGATTATCCTGTCTCTCACCATAGTATTTCACATCATGCCCCTCAACACATGTAGGTCTCTCAGTTAGGAAAATATGATCATAAATATGAATAAAAAGTGGTAAACAGTAATGCATTTCTCCACTGCCAGACATCCTAGATTATCAGTTTTAATGTCATTTTTTAATAAATCATTCTCTTTTCAAATATTGTCTATTATTAACTGATAAGTCACTTGGTTAAATAAGCCAGATCCAGAAAAAGATCTGGATGCCATAAGGAGCTATGGTAGTTAACCAGAAGGCAAAGGTAGCAGGCACTATAGGTGAGAGTGATTTAAGAGTCAGAGAATTTTGCTGATGCTAATCTGCAGAGTTGTTATATTTGTGGGGTGAAATAATTAGATAATTCATCATCTTAGTTATTTTTCAGATTAAAATACCTTTAACAATAGATTCTGTAGAGTCAGATGCTAATAATTTGATAATCTAGTATTACTATTTTAGCAGTTCTAGTGCCTTTTGTACAGTGCTGTCTACATGGAATGTACTCGAAGGGTAGGACCTAGGAAGATACCTAATCATTGGTATGTGGTGGCATATGATACAGGGTTCCCATATTATTCAAAATACAAAGGGTGAAGCTGGAGAGAGAGACAGAAATTCTGGTGTATCAATTAACAGAAACAATTTTGGAGGAGTTAACAGAAAGACACTTTTAGAAAAGTGATGGAAGTTTTTTGCTGAAATTTGCCTGCATGGGCAGCTGCATTGCTTGTGAGTTTTGTGAGTCTTTACTACTCTTTAAGAGCAAGAGGCCCGTTGCACTAAGATTATCAACAGTACACTTATTTATGAATAAAGAGAACTACGCGGTAAATGAAATAGAGCCCAAAGGGATGTCCATGTACTTATTTATTAATAAAGAGAACTGTTGGTAAATGGAATAGAGCCTGAAGGGATGTCCTTGTACTAATTTATTAATAAAGAGAACTAGCTGGAGAGACCACAGAGGTTCCTCACCAGAAGAATCCAGGGCCTCAAACATCTACCCTACACAAATAGGCTAAAAGCCCTGTCCTTCTACTCAGTTTCATACAGACTTCTCAGAGGTGACCTCTGGCATACAAAGCAATCTCAGATCCCGCCTTGATGGGATTGCTGCATGTCCACAAGTCAAGCTCCACTCGAGTATCCCGGACACGTGACCTCAACCTGGTCTGTGACATCAATAGGACTTGGCAGGACAGATTTGTGTCCCAGAGACTCCCCCATCTGTAGAATAGACTCCCTCTCCACGTCAGGCAGAGTAGCTCATTATCCCTCTTTAAGTGGAACCTGGATAACTAGATGGGAAACAGAAAATACATCCCTGATATTCCACCTGTGTCCCTGCTGGACAGGGGCTTTGGGTGCTGACTTGTCTAAACATGGGCTGAACTCTTGGCTAGGCTTATAAGGGCCTCAGAAATACAGTCTATGTTGTAAATGAAATAGAGCCTGAAGGGATGTCAGAGAATAGTAATGGATAGGAAAACTGAGGGAGTATAATGCACATTTGGAGATGCTGTAACTACTCTGTTTAGGATAGTGTTATAAATGTTGTAGTAAGACTTTACCACCAGCTTTATGTTGGGTCAGGGAATAAATGTGTTTAATGATTAGCCCACTCTCTACTAGTTAACAAGTTTTAAATTAAAGAAAAATAAAATAGACTTTTGTGAGAAAAAAATGGTGAGGAAAATAAAATGATTTATAAGATTGAAATGTCTTGAAGTCCTCAAAGAATGTACCTATGAGGAGGTCTTCACCCATATTTAGGAATATAAAGTCAGTTGCCAAAATACGTGGAGTGCTGTCATTAAATCCTGGTCTAAAAACATATTATGTAAGGCATATGTTTTGCATAAAGTCAAGTAAGTACTTGTTTATATTTGATTTTTTTATCAAAATATCTTTGGGGGAGGGTCGTTGAGCTGCATTTTTTTCTTTTTAAGAAGGAAGGGTAGAATGATTGCAGACTTCAAGCTATGAGGAAGAGTGGTTGTGCAAAGAGAATAATTCCATATTTTTCCCCTCACCCAGCCTCCTCCTAATCCCACACAGCATAAGGCTGGTGTCCTCCCCAGCAGCTTCTGTACTTGCCTATCTCTACATCACCCCCTTGCTCATTTACAGGTACCACAGACAGTTTAATTCTCTGGTGGTACCCCAACTCCTTGTAAAGTCAGCCTCAATGAAAATTTTTATCGAGCCCAGGGAGAAAGAGATCATATAAAGAGCAGTGATCATGAAGCCTGGGAGATATTATAGCTGCTGTGGCTGGTGAATTGCCTAGCTATGGAGGTAGCTAGTGCAATGATGTCAAGACACATCAAGTCCTGGTTTAATTTCCCCAAATGCTTATGTGTGTTTGTGCGTGTGTGTGTGTGTGTGTGTGTGTGTGTGTGTGTGTGTGTGTGTGTGTGTGTGTGTGTATATATATATATATGTATATATATATATATATATATATATATATATATATATGTATATATATATATATATATATATATATATATATATATATATATATATATATAACTTGATGGGAATGGACCCCATTCTGAAGTCAGGGCATAATTAATCTTCATGAAATCATCACTTCAGTCTTTCATGTTACCCAAGAGTGCACTTCTTAGCACCCATAATGTGCCCTGAATCCTTCTTTAGTTCATATGGGAGTTACATGTATTGGTAACATAAGTAAGTTTGTAAATTCTTTTGTAGTAGTCCAGTTGCTCCTGCTACTACTACTGCTGGAACTGTCTGAGTATCTTTCTTCCACATTGCTCTCATTTCTGCTTGCAAATCCTGATATTTTAAGACTTTGTGTTTCTCATTATGTAGGACACTATAATCGCTAAATGTAACAGTTTCAGTGATCAATGCTACCTTTTTTTTCTTGAACTACTACACTTAGTATCATTGCATGTATTTTTGAACTGTTAGTAATGAGTGATTCCATGTAATTAAATGTTATGAATCACAAACCGTTATTGACAATGATGTCGCCAATGCTTCTCAGCTACTTCTGTATTGGAGTGTTTGTACAATCCTCAGGCCAACAGTCTTACAACATTATTATGCTTTTCAGTATGCAGACCGTCATACATACATGCATCACACTCAGCAACAAGCTGTGTAACTGTCTCCACTTCTGTTTTTCAGAAATTGTACTTCTCTGTTTTGCTGACTTTTTCAATGGATTTTTTAAATGAATATGTATACCACCCTCTGTTCTGGCCACCATTACTAGCCTTTCATTGCTCTTATATAAAACCTGAGATGCCCCATGAGGTTTCTGTTAGGCAGCAGAGTTCTTCCTCAGGTATCAGGCTTTTCCCGTCCACTCGCTCCCTCAGTATAGCATTACTGGTCATCTGCTGCTTCATCTTCTTCTGGCCAGTATTACTAGTAACCCTAATCTACTCCTAAGGGAGAGGCACAAATGGAAGCTTGCCTCTGTCTCATTGGGTGGCTGAATATTTCCATATTTTAGGGATTAGGCATATAAACCAATGCCTTTTTCTGAATTTAAGGGAAGAGAATCTTACATTTTACCAGTTAGTGTGTGCATGACTGAATTGAAGGCTCACATGAAGTAAATTCTTTGCAGAGAGAGAAAGAGAGAAATAACTGTTTATAAAGTATAATTTTGTGGAGTTAGTTGAGAAATGGGAGATAGTTGGAGGTGGGAACACAGAGTCACCCCTGAGAAGACTTGCATGTTGCTCTGCTGAGAGGGTTTGTTGGTGTCAGTTCTACAACATAGTAGTACATGAAAGCTTTTTATGACAGATTAAGAGAAGGGATAAAAACAGGATGTTTGAACTCTTATAACAACTTCTCTTTTCCAAGTGGAGCCCCACCACCACCTTAGATGGTGCATGTTTTTGGAAAGCATACTTTGTCAATGCTGAAAAAAGGAATACCACCTTACATGACTGCTTAAAAAGAGACATTTAGCAGAATTTTTAACTTAATAAAACAAAATAATAACTATGTCAAAGCTGTTTTATAATTTAAATTCTAGCATATTTTATTGGACAAAATAAATAACTTACTTCAAAAAAGTTAACTGCCAAAAAAACAGTATTCCAGAATAGAGGTGCTAGTGTAAGCACCTAAAATAGAGTTAGTAGCAGAGAACAGTTTGAAATAGCAAAACCCTGCAAACTACTGTAAATTGTTAAAAAAAAAAATTGGTAGCTGAAGTGTCCATTATATCAACAAAGAAAAGAAAAGACAAAATAAATGGGAGAGCAATTGCAAAACCTCAGAAGGAGTGTGAACGTACTGTGGTGGAAATGAAGTGGGAAAACAGATGGTGACTGCAGTTAAAGGAGAAGGGTCTTCAGTAACACTAAAGAAAAAAGATTGACCAAAAATGCAGTTTGAGCTAAACAGTTCCCTGTTGGAATGATTAGAGACATATAACAGAAGACTGGAGAAAATAGAATGTGTTTTAACCACACATTCAGAGGAAATAACTGGAATATAAACTACTGAAAAGGAGAAGAAAGAAAAAGTGGTGGAACATCAAATAAAATATAAACAAATGACACAGAAATTAGCTGAACTCAAGGTTATATCACACAAAGAAGACTTTATCATTACTGCATTACTAGAGCAAACCAAACAGAAGTGTTGTAAAAATGTTATGAGAAAATGGCTCACCACTTGGACTGAACTTTCTATTGCTAATAGTAAAATAGAAAAAGTACGTGGAGTAACTGTTCCTATTCTGAGGCTGAGAAAGTAGGTGAGACGTATATTAATTAATTTGTAGACATACCTGCTAATGGAGGAAATCTTTCTTTATTTTGTACAGGAAGAGAACAATCTTAAACACTGGTGATATGAGAGTTTATGTGGATAATGCCTATTTGTTACAGACTTAAGGTAATAAAAATATTTTCTTCCTTCCATAAGACTCAATAGAAATGAAACTTGCTTTCAGGTTATTACATTATGCTTTGCTTTAAGTCTTCTATCCATTTGGATTAAAAACCTACACAGACCCTCGACAAGCAAACTATGAACTGGCAAAAAGAAAAGAATATTTGGGGGGGGGGGGGTGAGGGAACAAGGAAATGGTCAACAAATGTAGGAATGCAAATTGTGGGCACTTCAAGAGAGAGATTTCCTGTGACACCTTTTCCTGCTTTCCAAAAGAAAATGATGCATAAAACAAAGGAGATGAAAACAGTTTAAAAAAAGAAACTCCAAAAAAGTAATGTCAAAACTGAGTGAAGAGGAAAATGATTGCATTGTGAATTACACTTTAAAAATGATTGAAATCAGGAAGCACCAGAATTTGAATAATATAATTATAATGATAATAAAAGTAGGAGGGTGGCCTAATGTTTAAGGTGTTTGCCTTACAAACATAAGGTGCAGGGTTTGAGTCTCCCAAGGGATTATTGGCTAGGCTTCAAATGTCTCGCAAGGGCAGTTAGCCTAGTACTAATCTATGAAGCTAATCTATGAACCTATATGTAACTGAGGGAGAATCATACTGCATGATGTCTGTTTCAAACTACAATCTGTGTCATGTGGAAGGAAAGGGGAAAAAAAGAAGTAAATGAATTATGTATGACCATGGAAACTAACATGTTATGTGCTGGCAACCAATATGAATATCGTGCATAGTTAGTTCTGGTAATGCATGCATTATGTGTAGAAATGCATTCACAATTAATGGGACAAGTATGTTGAGTGAAAGTTGGCTAGATAGCAAGATTCACAAATAATGCACTAGAAACACTCACTGGGCGAAGATGTTTAAATTCTTGAAACATGTTAGGGTCAAGGGTATTTGGTATAATTAAAATGTAAAAGAGGCACAGTGGGAGACATGTTAAAACCATTAAAATCGGTAAGCATCCGTGAGAAACCAACTGCTTCATTTTAATTTGTATGCTGTTTTGTCAAGGCCTCATTTGTTATCAAGTTTTAGGATGCGCAATTCTCAGAGTACAGTCTGAATTGTCTCTAGTGCTGTTTGAATGCAGCTTGCCCTCCTTGACAAGCTGTACTTGATTGCAAGAGGGTGGAGTTACTATGCCTCAATTGGTAAGCTTGGCCTTTTAAAAACAGCTATAACTTTTGAAATATATAATGAAATGTAAAGGGAATATGCTGAAATGTGCACTGGCTGCAGGAATGAGCAACCTTTAGAAATGGATATACAAAATGAAAGAACACAGCTAGTGTGGCTATACAGCAACACAAGGATAGAGTAGTAGCTTCAGAAATAAAATGCTGCACTCAATTAAAAGAATCAGGTCACTGATTTATAAACAGTTTTCTCCAGCCTGAAGGAGCAAATTAGAGTGTACTGGAAGAAGCTATACACTGCTGTTTGTACAAATCATCAGATCTGCTACTTTGGGAAAAATATGTATGTAGTTAATATACTGTTTGTTTGTGTGTTCTGATAAGATATCAGGTTTAGCTGAGACAATATTACGCAAAAGTATATAAAGTAACAAAAAAGTGATAAAAACAGACTGAAGGACTGATTTATAACAGAACGGCAAAGAATATTAGTTAAGTAAAACAAAATATGAGCTTTACTATGGCTCAGTTAGAATTATTAGTTTAGAATGTTAATGGGTTGGTTGACAGGAAGAAAAATGACAAAATACTGACATATTTGCAGTAGTAATGCAAAGATAATAATGTTACAGGAAACCTACTTGAATCACAGAGAACATGAACATTTTGTAATGAAAGGTGCAAAGGAGGGGTTCTTAAGTGAAACAGAAGGCTAGCAAAAGAAATGAGTCTTAGCATTATTGGAATAAATATTGTGGAACAAATGAAGGATGAGAAGGGAATTTTTATAGTAGTGAGAGGGTCTTGGCAGCATATAAGAATTACTCTGCCTACACTATATAGCACACTGAGACCTGTGATGCAAAATATAAAGAAACACTACCTGACAGATTATGCAAGACAAATGCTAACATCTACCTACTTTCCTCCATCCCTGTAATATGCCTCACCTGTTCTTACAAACCTAAACACTACACTAATAGCTATATGCTTTACCTGTTACAATAAAGTAGCCAAATTTGCAGTAAACCTTACTTATAGGACTCATCAGTGGAGTCCTGAGAGAACTAAACTGACTTGTGCTACCCAAATATGTACTATCCTCACAACTTAATACCGCACAGAATCTTATAAATGCACAAGAAAAATAGCTAGCTCTACTCTCCAAGCTCTTAATAATCACAGCAAAATCGAATAATTCAGCAAGCAACTCACTATACTGTCATAATGTATGTAAACTCTGGAACACATCCCAGCATACCTAAAATAACCACAAAACCTTTCTCCTTCAAGCTCTTTCTAAAAAAAAAAAACATGATTGGGCAACTCTGTTTTCCTTTGTCAATTCATACACCCTATCCCTTTACAACCTCTACCCCCTTCTACACAACAAACCTTTCTACCTTTCCTCCTCAGTTTACTTATTGCCTTAATCCCAACTTTGCATTTCAATTTCTTTCTGACCTTTCCATTTTCTCCATCTCCTTCAAATACTCTACACCACTCTCTTATAACCAGGTTCTGTGTCCGTAAATACCCTAGTATTGTTAACTGCCCACAATCCTTGACTTTTCAGCTATAGAAAGCCTATCTCCCTTTTCTAGCTTTAACTACTACATGCCTTCTAACACCCATTCACTCAATGCTATTTTTTTACTAACATCTATACTGTAACCCTCCTTGCCATGAATTGTAAGTCATATCTAACATCTGCTTGTCACATATGTTGTATAAGAAATTACTATATACTAAATTTTTATACCTGGAATTTAATATAATGTATAATGTCACCACACAAGAAGTATGTGTTTCACCTTTGTATAGTGTCCTCACAGAAAAATAACCTATTTGCATCTAGATGTCTTAAGAACTATATATATAATTCGTCTTTGTAAAAATTTGTTTTGTCGTGAGTATCTTAAATATGCCTGTGCTGGAGCTTTTATTCCCAGGCCTTCACTGAAAATGGGCTTTGCCCAGTCATACTTTCCCAAGTAAACAAGGACAACTAGATGAATGGTCTTATTCTGTGGCAGTTTTCATGTTTATTAGTGAGATAGGTCTGTCAATTTTTAAGAATAAGGGTGATGTGCAGAGCTGTAGTAACTACAGAGGGGTTAAATTGATAGTCACAGCATGAAGTTATGGGAAAGAGTAGTGGAAGCTAGGCTAAGAAGGAACGTGATGATTAGTGATCAGCAGTATGGTTTCATGCCGAGAAAGAGCACTACAGATGCGATGTTTGCTCTGAGAGTGTTGATGGAGAAGTACAGAGAAGGTCAGAAGGAGTTGCATTGTGTTTTTGTAGACTTCGAGAAAGCATATGACAGGGTGCCTAGAGAGGAGTTGTGTTATTGTATGAGGAAGTCGGGAGTGTCAGAGAAGTATGTAAGAGTGGTACAGGATATGTACGAGGGTAGTGTGACAGCAGTGAGGTCTGCTGTGGGAGTGACGGATGCATTTAAGGTGGAGGTGGGATTACATCAAGGATCAGCTCTGAGCCCTTTCTTATTTGCAATGGTGATGGACAGGTTGACAAATGAGATCAGATAGGAGTCCCTGTGGACTATGAAGTTTGCAGATGACATTGTGATCTGTAGTAAGAGTAGGGAACAGGTGAAGGAGACCCTGGAGAGATGGATATATGCTATAGAGAGAAGAGGAATGAAGGTTAGCAGGACTAAGACAGAATATATGTGTGTGAATGAGAGGGAGGATAGAGGAATGGTGAGGATGCAAGGAGTAGAGGTGGTGAAGGTGGATGAGTTTAAATACTTGGGATCAATAGTTCAGAGTAATGGTGAGTGTGGAAGAGAGGTGAAGAAGAGAGTACAGGCAGGATGGAGTGGGTGGAGAAGAGTGTCAGGAGTGATTTGTGACAGACGAGTACCAGTAAGAGTGAAAGGGAAGGTCTACAAGAGGGTAGTGAGACCAGCTATGTTATATGGGTTGGAAACAGTGGCATTGACAAAAAAGCAGGAGTTAGAGCTGGATGTGGCAGAGTTAAAGATGTTAAGATTTGCACTGGGTGTGACGAGGGTGGACAGGATCAGGAATAAGTATATTAGAGGGTCAACCCAGGTTGGAAGGTTTGAAGACAAAGCCAGAGAGGCAAGATTACGTTGGTTTGGACATGTGCTGAGGAGGGATGCTGAGTATATTGGGAAGAAGATGCTAAGGATGAAGCTGCCAGGTAATAGGAAAAGAGGAAGGCCTAAGATAAGGCTTATGGATGTGGTGAGAGAGGACATGCAGGTGGTTGATGTGACAGAGCAAGATGCAGAGGACAGAAAGAAATGGAAACAGATGATCCGCTGTGGCGACCCCTAGCGGGAAAAGCCGAAAGAAGATGATGAGTGAGATAGGTCTGTTGTTTTATTTATTTGTTTTACAAGACTGAGCCTGAAATAGGAGCATTGAGATCAATGCTGTACCCCAATAAGCAAGTATAAATAAAATAAACTAGTCAATGGTCTATCAGGCTGAGGAATAAATATTGCAAGTAATAGTTTTAAGTATGATAAGAATATAATTGTCTATAATCATAAGGATGTCACAGTATTCTGATTTGTTTTAAAAGTTTTTCGGCTTTTCCCAGTTAGGGGTTGCCACAGCAGAACCCTGTACCGCTAATAATTTGCAGTTGATTTTTACGGTGCTGAGTTGCCAGCCGGATGCCCAACCTTTAAAGTAGATACACCCATTCATGCACACACCTACCTGCATGTCTTTATGAAGGCTTTAAACCCTTGTTTTTCAGGGAATTTATTTTTCATTTTATGATTATTGCTTCTTAATGCCACCTCTATAGAAACCTGGCAATCTATATATTTCCCAGCTTTATTATTTAAGGTAAGTCCATAATATCTAGATGAGTAGGTTCTGATATGCTGGTCTAAATGTTACTTTTCAAATGACCATATCTGAGGTTTGCATCACAAGCCATTGTGTCCCTGTGCCTCAGTCTATGTCAGTTATTCGGGATGCAGTGTTAGTTTGGATTGGCAGGTCAAGACTGAGTAAGCAGGTATTGGTTAACAGCTGACATTGGACAGATTTGCAATCCCTTTACTCTGTTCTCTGCACTGGTTCATTACCCTACACAGACATTCTCACCGAATTGTACCTAGTTACTTCCCAGGGACCTCAAAATATACTTTAGAGGGCTTTGCTATCTCAGGGTCTACCACAGGAGTGTTATTCATCCCATTCATTCAGGATGGGATGTGTCTTTGAAGGGCAGTGAATAGAACTGATTAAGAGGATAGGTGGATAGTCCTCTTGTGCATACTTCTCTTATATTAGATAGTTGGCAATATTTACTGTTCCTTTTTGCATATTTCAGTGTCTTTGTTTTAAACAGCTTTCAAGTGGTGATCTTGGGAGACTCATTTGTATACTAGGTGTTTCCAAAGTAATCTAGAAAGGTTTGGTTGGCACAAGCATATTTTTTTTCTGTCAGTGTTTCATCAGGAACTTAGTGCATTAGGTCGCCTACATATACTTATTGTCCACTTAGGGGGCAATGAAATTGGAAAGGTACCTAAGCATAGATTTCTGACTTGCATTTTCAGAGACTTTATGAAAATTCAGCAAATCATCCCCCTGGCTTACCGGTGTTCTATTTTTCCAAGGTTATTGTGGACAGGTGCTGTTTGTCAAAAAGCTTTAAACTCATCATGTAAATTCCTAAATCATCGGATTGCTCTGACTGTCCCTCAGTTGCATTTTGGAGTGACTGAGCACAGGGAAGGTGCCAGTAAGGATAACGTTTGGTTTTAAATGATGAAACATACCTCTATGATATAAATTTGGATTTACTTAACCTCAGTCTGGCTTTTTATCTACAGAAGCTTTTATCACTTAATTCTTTGTTTTAAAAAAGTGATAATTTTAATAACTTTTATATAGCTGGTTTGAAAATGTATCATTCTTTATATGACATTATTAAAAGGTTGTGTGGCATGTTGTAGATTATTATGACAAGGTAAGTGATGGGGATCAGGTTGTGTAAGGGTAGCAGGGTGGGTGGTCACTGCATTGCCTTCCCCCTTTTGTTCATTCCTCCCATCCCTTTCCTGGATCACTCCAACTTCAGAACAAGGAATTGTGAGCTGTCTACATAGCTGCATGTAGAAAATGGCAAGTTTGCTGACCTAGCATGGTGAGGAGGCCACTTGGCTGGAAAGAGGGCAGGCTAAACAAGCAGAGGTGTCTGTCACATGAACATGTCAGTACAGTCTTCTTAGGAACATGACTTTAGTTTGTTTCTGAGTTACGTATTTGACTGGTTTATATTTCTCATTCTTCAAGAAGTATTGTATTATAATAATAAACTGGTTACAATGTTCATAAATATGTCTCGTATTTTGAATGCAGAGCAGAATGGGATAATTGAGGTTTGGGACACAAACTGTTTTATCCTTTTGCCTCATGGGTGCAAGGTGGCATGCAGCTCATGAAGGAGCTGTATTTAATGGCTGGATTCATTGATCCTGCTATCATTTTGGTGAGTCAGCAACAGAGTTTCACCCACTCCACCATCCGTCCCTTTAGCAGGAGTAAAGCAGTTTCTATTTTGCCCCCCTCTCCTTGTTCATTTCCCCATCCCTTTCCTAGGTCACTCCAACTTCAGATTAAGGAATTGCAAAATGACTACCAAGTAGAATGTAGACAATGGCTAGTTTGCTGAGTGGGCTCAGTGTATAGGCCACTCAACTGGAAAAAGGGCATGTCTGACCTGCAGAGATGACTGCCACGTGATCCGGTCAGTGCAGCTTCATTAATAGCATAAATTTATGTTGTTTCTGAGTTATATGGTCAAGTGGTTTATCAGATTTTTCATCCTTGGTAAAGGGTATTATAGTAATAAACTGGTCACAAAGTCCATAATTGTGTCAGGTATTTTGTGAGGGATGTGGGATGGAATGGGACAAATATTCATATAAGTTTAGATGCTCTTCACAGTCTTTTCTTGTTTATTGTGCATCTCATCATCATATTTAATAGACTAAATAGGACTGATATTTTTAAAATGTTTTGCACAAATTTTAGTTTCATATTCTGAAAATGATACTGAATATACTGACATTTATATTATTTTGTAATTGTTTAGTGAATCTGAAGTTTCTTTATCCCATTTTGTTAATTTATTGTCTATTTCCTTAATGTTATGTTGTAGCTATTCTTTTTTTTTTGTTTGTTTCCTTTGTCTGTCTGACTGTCTAGTAAAGCAGACAGTCAACTTTATCCATCCAGGAAAGATCTGTCAATCTACTTCCAGTCCCTACCAGGATGAGGATGGTGATGTCTGTTCCTGGGGTCATTACAGGAGACAGCTGTGACCTGACAAAAGTAAAATATATTGCTGCCTTGTAAACTACCTACCTCATGTCTAATGAAATTTGTGGTTCTTGTGATAAAGAAGAAAAATCTTGAATTTTCTCTAACTGTTCTCTCTTCTGCTTGGCTTTAAGTATTAAAGTGTTTAATTTCCATTTTTAATTAATTTATTTTTGTACTCATGGTGCATATTAGTACACAAGGCTAAATAGTACAAGAAAACTCTACATAGTGTCAATAGATGTAGTTAAGGATATTACTTGGTTAAATAACAAAATAATGTGTGGCATACCTCATTGATAGCAAAAATGTATATTGCTTGCATTCAATATACATGCAAGTTTTTGAATTGCCTTCTTATTCATCTACATAGATTAATTAAGAAAATTTGGCACAAGTCTGAGTTTAAAGAAACAGTCCCTAGACATAATGTCATTTGAAAACTGTTCAGGGATTTCTATTAATTTAGCTAAAATGACAATGTGTTCTAGTATGGGCATAAATAGGTAGCAGAAGGTAAAGCATATCTCTTGCTAACAAAATTTCTATTCAACCATATCAAATTTTAGTATTAGCTATTTTATAACTCATGCTGATATTAAGTGACTT
Source organism: Protopterus annectens (assembly GCF_019279795.1). Taxonomy (NCBI): domain Eukaryota; kingdom Metazoa; phylum Chordata; order Ceratodontiformes; family Protopteridae; genus Protopterus; species Protopterus annectens. The sequence continues at coordinate 1,492,588,575 of NC_056739.1, forward strand.
TTAATAAATGCTACTCCATTTCCATTTCTGTCACAGCAATCTCTATGATTATTATTATTATTATTATTATCATCATCATCATCAAATTGATAGATGTGTATGTTTCTTGAAAGCAAGACACATTTGCCTATGATTTATATAGCAGATGCCAATACAGCTTTCTCTTATTCAGAAATCTGTCAGTAAGATTCTAGGATACTGTGCTTAATTTCAATATAGTTAACATCATATATCTTATTTTGGCCTGTGTAACAAAAAACAGCTATACTTATATATCATCTTGGTAATTAATATCATAAACATATCTATAAACACTATGTATCTCATAATGCACTTGAAACAAATAAAATTATAAAAATGTGAACAAGGCTCACACTTAGTTGTACAGTTTCATACATTTGCATCATTTTATAGTGTTGTGCTCTCTTTTAAAAGAAAATTAACATACGAATTAGAGTCTTTCTTTTTGGGGCCAGAGACTACCTCTCATCTGATTTAATATTGTGACCTCCCCAATAGAAGATGTAGACTGTTTTTAACTTAGCCTAACTAGTAACAAACTAAACCCTTAAAATACCCATAATGACAATAATAACAATAAATAATATAAGCTTTAACAATAAACTGTTCAATATATACAGTATGTCCAAAAACTAAAACAGACTAAGTTACTGTATAACCTTTAGCTGTGCTTACTCTGTAAATAACACCTATAAATAAATTCATAAAATAATTAGGCAATGAATGATATCCAGTCAAATGTGTTATCTATATTTTTAATTGTCGATATTCTGACTAAAAGTAAGGGTTTTTTACCAAATGGTAAATTAATAAAATAGAACCATGGGATTATACGTGAAACTTCACCTCAATTGTAAAAGGTAGTAATATGTTTCCAAGTGAAGCATAAGAGCTCTTCCTTGAGATTTATTTAACAGACCGCTGTCTCTAATAGCTTTTAGCTATTAATACAGAATGTAACTCTGCACATGCACCTGTTCACTACCACAAGAAACCCAGTCTTAAATTTATCAGCTATATTGTACCTCCTTTCCCACCACTGAATCTCAGAAACAAAGGCTTCAAACATATTATACTTCTCATTTTATTCTGAAACCATAGTCACAATTAGATCCCCATCTGACTAATAAGTGGTAAATATTTTACAAGTCTACAAAGATATATGATCTCATGTCTTGTCTCTGTTATGCATCTTGTTTTTGTATAAATTTAAGCTTAATACACAAATAGCCATTCACTGTTTGCTCAGTTAAACATAGCTTACTAAAAAGGCACTTAAAGTGCATGACTTAATTTAGGTTGTAACCATGGGAAGCCAGATCTATTACTTATAAATGTTTATTTGTTTGTTTATTAACTAGTAATGTGGGCTGGCCCAAAGGCTGTTCTTAACCATGACCCAGGGTCCACTGTAGCAGTAAGTAATAATAGCAGTTAAGCAAGCATAGATGCATATAGTTAGTGTAGTAGAAACATAGAGAGACCATGCCAAAGCATAAATGCTTTGGAAGATTAATGCAGCTGAGACAACCAGCCTTTATAACAATTCACATTTTATTATAAACAAGTACAGATAAGACATGTTCTCCCAATCAAAATAAAGTATTTTTGTTTTAACTAAAACACAAAATCAATACTTTTTGTTCAGTCTTGTATTGCTAGGAACAGTCTCTGATAGTAGCTGTCTTCTTCAAGGTTATTTTTTTCTTTTTACTTTTAGGTGTCTCTGGCTCTCTCGGGCGGCCACAGTGGTGTAGTGATTAGCGTTGTTGCCTCACAGCAGGAGGTTCTCTGGTTCGATTCTTGGCTGGAGTGCCTTCTGTGTGGAGTCTGCATGTCCTCCCTGTGGTTGCGTGGGTTTCTCCGGGTGCTCTAGTTTCCTCCCACATCCCAAATAGATGCAGTAGGTGGATTGGACACTCTAAATTGGCCCTAGGTGTGAGTGTGTGTATGCCTTCTGTGGAAGGTTGGGCTCCGGGCTGGCAACTCAACACTGTAAAACTCCACTGCCAATCATGAGCAGACAGATGATCTACTGTGGTGACTCCTAACCTGGAAAAGCCGAAAGAAGAAGAAGAAGGTGTCTCTGGCTCTCTCCTACAGTTACTGCTTTAGACACTAAGTCCATTTTAGCAACTGGAAGTACTTTCTACCTGATTCCTCTGAAATTTTCTTTTCATATTGTCTCCATATGCACATTCTGCAAACTTTTCTTACAAAAACAGGTAGGTTCTTCTCTGCAATTAAAGTAAGAGATACCACCAAACAAAATACAAGCTACAGTTAAAGAAATCTGCACCCTGATGAAGTCTTGTCGACGAAAGCGGATAAATAAATTTTGGATACGCTATTTCTCTTGAGGTTATTATTTGCTGCTTTACCTTGGTTGCTTGGACTATTTTGTTTGTTTTTTGCACTTCTTTGCTTCCAAGTTTTTCATGTTGCTGAAATGTTTGCTTTGCACATTTTGGCTAAACTGGATATACTATCTGTATTGAAGTTTCTGACTTTAGAGTCACTGTGTAAATCTGCATAAGCATGACAATTCTTTTACCACAGACCCCTTCTTTCACAGAGAATGCTGCACACGTAATTTCATCTTCACATTGAGAAGTAATGTTCCCTTTGGAGCACTCACTTGTGTGCCAAGTTTTCATAGTTTCTAAGTAGTCTTTACTAGCAACATTATATATCCTGTCTAAAGTACTTTGCATCTAGGTGTTTGCCTTACTTAAACTACTTTTGTCGGTAAATTTACTGCACTGTGTTGTTCAGGAAGACCAGTTTTCCCACATATTCTTTCATCTTGCCATTAAAACTGTTTTATTACACTCACATTTTAGGTTTTACTTGCACATTTTAAAACACATCTGCCTATGAATGGTTTTAGTTTAACAGAAGTGTCATAACATTTAACCTTGGCACTTTTTTATTTGATTCCACAGACGCTGCTCTGTACAGTACATTCTTTCACAATGTGTAAATGTTCTGCACCCTTCATGTCAACCTACCTTCTTTGAATGCCTTTCTTTATCATAGGTTACTATGTTTTTATACATCATGTCTTGCCATTTAAAATTATAAGGTTTAATCTATTGCGTAATATACAGCTATTAACGTTTTTTTTAATTCCTCAATCTTGTGACCCTCCTTCCTGTCATTCTGGTTGCATCTTGCTGCCCTGAGGGATATATTAACGTAACTAAATATGCTATATGCCAATTTTGTGTTTTGACTAAAACATGTAAGTCTGGCTTAGAATCTTGCTCTGCCCTGTCTCTGGAGGCTTGCTTACGCCATTCATTAAGTCACCTTGAAAATCAAAGTATGTACAAAAATAGGAATATCTTGTTTAGATTCTTCCCCTACAAATTCAGCTATATTTCCTTTGTTCTTCTCAACATGTCATCTTCTATCTCCATCTTTTTAAAAATTCATGGGGTTTCCTGAAAGCTATCCAGCTCTGGAGTTTACTCAAGGACAGTTTTTCTTAAGTTAGAGGGATACTGACTCTTCACCTTCCTAAACAGTTATTGGGGTGTGTGTCTAACTTGTCTAATCAAAAAGGCAATTCCCACCAGTATTTTTTAGTGTTAGTTAATGTCTTTGCCTTGTCTAATTTTTCTGTTTCTCTTTTTTATGAGCCTAATTCATAGAATTCCCTTCCTTTTACTTAGTTTCTCTATTTTGGCTAAATGGGAATAACATTATGGCTCTGTTCAAGGATACCTTCTCATTTTCCTCGCCTTTATGTGGCTCAGGTACTATTTCAGTGTAACTGAAAACCCACATCAACTCTTTTTTTATTGTTGTTGTTTCTCTGAGTTGCTCTTCCTGTGTCTTACCTTGACTAAGCACCATCCCTGCAATTTATTTTTTGTTATGTAGGTTGCCGTCCTTTTGTAAGGAGAACCTCAGAAGAGAGATTATTTTCAGTTTTACTTGTCTCCTTGCTTATAATGCCTGCTGCATAGAATCTTTCCTTATATGATATTTTGTTAGGTTTGTACTGACAAAATTGGGTTTAAAACTCTGAACATGTACTGTTTTCCATCTTTAACTACTTTGATGAAATCTTCTTATCACATTTCTCATTATCAATGCCCATGTACTGGTTAGAATTCACCATTTATGGGCTTTACATTTTAGCTTGATAGCCAGTCTAGAATTTGGCTCAGGTAATGTATTTTTTATGCTTCCTCACTTCACTACCTTAAACAATGAGTGAGAAGGTCACTGAAAAAAACAATAAGTAAAAAACAAAAATGAAAACTCCAGCAAAGCTAGAAATTCCACTGAGTGACCTCCCCAACCTCTTGTATCAGAGGTACATGGGATATATGCAAATGAACCTTATGAACATCAAGTGTTTCAGCTCATTGGCAATTCTGAATGCCCATGACTTGTTTTGTCGTTTTAATAGACAATTTCAGGCCAATAAAGCCACACCCCACTAGCTGTGGATATGCATATTTTGACCTTGTTATGACCTCATCAGCATAGCACAAGCAGAGTGTTTGACTAAGTATTAGAAAAACAGGGCTGTTATACCCAGCTGATGTCCATGATGTCCATTATCATTAGGGTCACTGCAAAAATATCCCAAACAACAAACTAAAACAATGAGTGAGAATGTCACTGAAAAACCAATCAGTAAAAACAAAAATGAAAACTCCAGCAAAGCTAGAACTTCCACTGAGTGATCTCCCAAACCTCTTGTGTCAGAGGCACATGGGATATATGCAAATTAACCTTATGATCTTCAGGTGTTTCAGCTCCTTGGCAATTCTAAATGCCCATGACTTCTTTCGTCATTTTAAATGACAATTTCAGGCCAATAAAGCCAAACCCCCACTAGCTGTGGATATGCATATTTTGGCCTTGTTATGACCCCATCAGCAGAGCACAAGCAGAGTGAATCTTCTTCTGCACTTACACAATGTCTCAGCTAGCTGCAGTATTTTAGTGTGTAAGGTCCTCCTTCTTACAGACTCTGATCTTGCACACTGACCAGCTATAAGAGTACACTGACATGTCCCGTTAAACAGTATATGATCTTCCTTTCTCTGTGTCCCTAGCCAAATGTCTGTATATGGATTTCTAATAGCATACCTTGGTTGTTGGATTCATCCATGCTAATGAATGGGTCTGGTGCTTGTTCTCCTGTTTTTTCTATGTTTGGCAAAGTCACTTGTAGGCTTATTTATTTACCGAGTCTCTTCCCCATACTGATATGATGTCTTGTCAAAAAAAAAAAAAACTTCTTGCTATTGTTTCTACCACTCTTCAAAGTGAGGAAATGTCTTCCCTATTATCATGCCATGAGTTAAACCAGGAATGATAGCATTAAGATGAATTACTTATCAGTACTGTTTGCCATGAATGCTGCCAACTGCTACTTCTTTGTTAGTAATACTTTTTTTCTTGTGTAATACTGATCTTGTATAATTGCTGTCATGCTGCCTGAGTCTAATAGTCCCTGCAGTTCTGGGTCGTTTTGGGTTCCTCACTCTCAGGTTAATTCTATGAGCACATTCAATAGCAGTGGGATTTCTCTGTTTTGATATTTTCTTAAGCTCAGAAGACACAGATTTAACTGGGATCTCCTCTTCAACACTGTCAGTCCTATCAGTCTTAGGCTATTCCTCCTAGAGGGATTTTTGTCTCCGATCCTAACAAAATCTCCTCCTGTGGCATACTACCTAACAGTATTAGTGACCACTTACCAGCCTTATAACTCATAAGAACACCTCAGTCCTAAGCACACACCAAGTTAAGAAAACCAGAGATTTATCTCACTTCTCTCCCAACACCTTTAATGAAATCTTACAAGACCCCACTCAAATATCTCCCTCTCCATGAGGCTGTTGAATTCTTCAATTCAATATTTCTTAGAATTTTAAATAGTTTAGCCCCACCTCGACTGAAAGGAGTCCTCAATAGATCTATTCAGGAGTCTAGAATACCAAACGTATGGAAGAAAGCATTTGTTCTTCCACGCCATAAAGGTGGCAACAACCCTAATATCTCTAATTTCTGACCCATCATTATCCTCTCTCCCATCTATAAAATTTGATAATAAAAATATTAGAAAAATGTATTTGCACTCAACTTCTTAACTATCTTATAATAACCACAGAGAAAAACCAGTGAAAAACAGCTCTACTTTCCACAAGAGTAGATTTTATTATAAAACCTTCAGTCTCTAGCACCTTGGCTATTGCCTTTACAGAGTAAAAATCCTTGTCTTCTAAAACCTCACAATATATATTCCAGACACTTGACATTGCAATAAACCAATTATACAATTAAGTAAAACAGTTCAACTCTGCCAATAAAACAATTAGTGTATAAATCCTTGCCAATTACACTCCTTATTAAGCCCCTTGGGCTGTAGAGTTTCATATTTCATAATGAGAATAGCTTCTTTTTTCCTCAAAACATATTTCAACAAATCTTCATTATCATACTGATGTTTTATTTGTTCTAAAAGACACAGATTTAACTGGGTTCTCTTCTTCAACACCGTCAGTCTTATCAGTCTTAGGCTATTCCTCCTAGAGGGATTTTCATCTCCGATCCTAACAAAATCTCCTCCTGTGGCATACTACCTAACAGTATTAGTGACCACTTACCAGCCTTATAACTCATAAGACCACCTCAGTCCTAAGCACACACCAAGTTAAGAAAACCAGAGATTTATCTCAGTTCTCTCCCAACACCTTTAATGAAATCTTACAAGACCCCACTCAAATATCTCCCTCTCCATGAGGCTGTTGAATTCTTCAATTCAATATTTCTTAGAATTTTAAATAGTTTAGCCCCACCTCGACTGAAAGGAGTAAAAGCTAAACAGGCAACCTGGCTTGCCAAACACACAAAGCAAATTATGTCTGCTAAGGATAAAGCTTGGAAAACCTGGCAAAAAAATAAAAATCTTAATGACTTTATTCAATATAAACAATTATGCAACCAGGCAAACTGACTAGTGATTAAAAATAAAAACAATACTTCCTAAGCCTTCAAGACCAACACAAACTTAACCCAAAGAAATTTTGGAGCACAATCAATTCCCTACTCCACTCAGGTAAAAATAACAATCCTTGCTCTAATCTAAATGAAACTCCCACTGAGATAGCCTAGCTCTTCAATTCATATTTTATCAACACCATAGCTAAATTCATCACTACCTTCCCACCAATAGACCCCGCCACCTGAACCTCCCACTTCACACTCCAATACTACTTCTCTATTCTAATTCTCACCTATACCAACTTCCACTATAAAAAAACTACTTCATAAACTCAAACCTTGTACTAACGCACCAGACAATTTACCTGCTGAATTTCTACAACTATCTGCAAACTCTATTTCCTATCCTATCAGCATAGTCCTCAACAGATCTATTCAGGAGTCTAGAATACCAAACGTATGGAAGAAAGCATTTGTTCTTCTACTCCATAAAGGTGGCAACAACTCTAATATCTCTAATTTCTGACCCATCGTTATCCTCTCTCCCATCTCTAAAATTTAGAATAAAAATATTAGAAAAATGTATTCGCACTCAACTTCTTAACTATCTTATAATAACCACAGAGAAAAACCAGTGAAAAACAGCTCTACTTTCCACAAGAGTAGATTTTATTATAAAACCTTCAGTCTCTAGCGCCTCGGCTATTGCCTTTACAGAGTAAAAATCCTTGTCTTCTAAAACCTCACAATATATATTCCAGACACTTAACATTTTAATAAACCAGTTATACAAAACAGTTCAATGCTGCCAATAAAACAATTAGTGTATAAATCCTTGCCAATTACACTCCTTATTAAGCCCCTTGGGCTGTAGAGTTTCATATTTCATAATGAGAATAGCTTCTTTTTTCCTCAAAACATATTTCAATAAATCTTCATTATCATACTGATGTTTTATTTGTTCTAAAAGACACAGATTTAACTGGGTTCTCCTCTTCAACACCGTCAGTCCTATCAGTCTTAGGCTATTCCTCCTAGAGGGATTTCTGTCTCCGATCCTAACAAAATCTCCTCCTGTGGCATACTACCTAACAGTATTAGTGACCACTTACCAGCCTTATAACTCATAAGACCACCTCAGTCCTAAGCACACACCAAGTTAAGAAAACCAGAGATTTATCTCACTTCTCTCCCAACACCTTTAATGAAATCTTACAAGACCCCACTCAAATATCTCCCTCTCCATGAGGCTGTTGAATTCTTCAATTCAATATTTCTTAGAATTTTAAATAGTTTAGCCCCACCTCGACTGAAAGGAGTAAAAGCTAAACAGGCAACCTGGATTGCCAAACACACAAAGAAAATTATGTCTGCTAAGGATAAAGCTTGGAAAACCTGGCAAAAAAATAAAAATCTTAATGGCTTTATTCAATATAAACAATTATGCAACCAGACAAACTGACTAGTGATTAAAAATAAAAAGAACACTTCCTAAGCCTTCAAGACCAACACAAACTAAACCCAAAGAAATTTTGGAGCACAATCAATTCCCTACTCCACTCAGGTAAAAATAACAATCCTTGCTCTAATCTAGATGAAACTCCCACTGAGATAGCCTAGCTCTTCAATTCATATTTTATCAACACCATAGCTAAATTCACCACTACCTTCCCACCAATAGACCCCGCCACCTGAACCTCCCACTTCACACTCCAATACTACTTCTCTATTCTAATTCTCACCTATACCAACTTCCACTATAAAAAAACTACTTCATAAACTCAAACCTTGTACTAACGCACCAGACAATTTACCTGCTGAATTTCTACAACTATCTGCAAACTCTATTTCCTTTCCTTTCAGCATAGTCCTCAATAGATCTATTCAGGAGTCTAAAATACTAAACTTATGGAAGAAAGCATTTGTTCTTCCACTCCATAAAGGTGGCAACAACTCTAATATCTCTAATTTCTGACCCATCGTTATCCTCTCTCCCATCTCTAAAATTTTAGAATAAAAATATTAGAAAAATGTATTTGCACTCAACTATCTTATAATAACCACAGAGAAAAACCAGTGAAAAACAGCTCTACTTTCCACAAGAGTAGATTTTATTATAAAACCTTCAGTCTCTAGCGCCTCGGCTATTGCCTTTACAGAGTAAAAATCCTTGTCTTCTAAAACCTTACAATATATATTCCAGACACTTAACATTTCAATAAACCAATTATACAATTAAGTAAAACAGTTCAACGCTGCCAATAAAACAATTAGTGTATAAATCCTTGCCAATTACACTCCTTATTGAGCCCTTTGGGCTGTAGAGTTTCATATTTCATAATGAGAATAGCTTCTTTTTTCCTCAAAACATATTTCAACAAATCTTCATTATCATACTGATGTTTTATTTGTTCTAAAACTGTAACCTTCATATCTTTTATGTCCCCCCCATGTACCAAATGAAAATGCTCTGCTACTGGACTTGACATTTTTTTATTTTTCACATCCCTTATATGTTCCTTTATTCTCTCTGCAAAACTTCTTTTAGTCTCCCCTATATAATTCTTACCACATAGGCACTTAATCAGATAAATTACTCCTCTACTCAAGCAAGAATAAATGCACATGGTGTTAAAACATTTATCAGCTATTCTTTCTGCCTCCTTTATTGTATATTGGCAGACTGAACATTTTCCACAAGAAAATGTCCCCTTCTCAGTTATAGTGTCTCCTATCTTTGGTGCTGGTCTTCTATACCTTCCTCGTACTAAAAAGTCTTTCAAACTATGTCCCCTTTGATAAGAAACACAAAGCTCCATATTTGACAAGGAGAGCACCTCCCTTTTGATTTGTTTCCAATATCTTTTTACTATCTCATTGAGCTTATTGGAAAAAACAGAATATTTAGTAGCAAAAAATATATTTGAACCTTCTTTCTCTTTCTTTTTTGTTTTAAACCTATTATTCATCATCATTTTCTTATTTGGTATTTTCTCATTATTTTGTTTAAATAATTTTACATAACTGTATTTTACTTTCTCTGAATTATACCCTCTCTCTATAAAATTAAACAACATATGTTCGGCTTCTTCTCTTGCCTCTTTAACATTACTACACCATCTCTTTATTCTCAGCATTTCACCATAAGGTATAGATTTCAAAGTATGTTCTGGATGACAACTTGTAGCCTGTAATATTCTACTTGCCTGATTAAACTTCCTATATATAACAGTATGAATTTTTTTACCTAATTGTCCTTTTAGTGAAATATCCAGAAAATTAATTTCTGTACCTATCTGAATCCCATCAAATTTAATTTTATAGTTGTTGTTATTTAAATATTCTATAAAATCAGGTACCAAGTTGTTACCACCTCTACAAATAAATACCAAATCATCAATGAAGTGAAAATACTTTACCACATGACTATTAAAAAACTGGCTTCTATAAATATATTCATTCTCTACTAACCCCATAAACAAATTAGCATAAACTGGGGTGAATGCTGCACCCATAGCTGTGCCCACATTTTGTTTGTACAAAATTCCATCAAACTCAAAAATATTATTTGCTAAACAAAAAAGTTCCATAATATATTGAGTCCTTGGTGTATCCCTCAAAAAATGCTGTAGGCGGGCGTGGCCAAGGATGAACACAGGATAGCAGCAGATTTCTTCAGCTCCACCAACTTAATTGCACTGACAGGAAATAATTACTTTAAAAATCAGCTAATGAAATAATTTTCTTTCTAAATACGTTTGGAATATCAGTTTCTTGAATAATATCTAAAAAAGAAAGAAAATTTCAATAATTTTCCTGTCAGAAATCATCTTGGAAATTTCTCTTTCATCACCTCTGTTCAAAATGAGTTCCAGTAAGGCAAACAGTCAGGATTCCAGCATCAAGAAAGAGCTTCAGTCTCTGATATCTACTATTCAGTAACTAACAACCAAAATGGACAAACTGGATACTAAAATTGATAACTTCATAGAAAAAACTACAAAACAAATGGATTTGTTACATCAAGACTTACAACAACAGAAGGCTCAGATTACAGGCATAGAAGAGACTGTTAATGATATGGAGAACAGAATCCAGGAAGAAGAAATTAACATTGAGTTTTTGCTGAAGCAGAACACAAACCTACAATCCAAACTTGATGACCTGGAAAACAGATCTAGACGCAATAATATTAGGATTTTTGGACTGCCAGAAAATATAGAAGGTAACAACATTACTTCCTTTTTAAATACTTGGCTTCCCAAAACTTTAGACTTGTCAGAAGCATTTTCTTTTGGTATTGAAAGAGCCCATAGGTCCTTATCTAATTTTAGCTCTAACAAAAAGTATCCTAGATCAGTTATAGTAAGATTTTTATCATCTTATGACAAGGAGATGGTGTTAAAATCTGCATGGGCTAAAGCACCTATTAAAATTAATGAGGCAACTGTGCGTTTTGACAATGACTATTCTTCCTTGGTAATAACTAAAAGAAAAGTTTTTTGCCATTAATAAGAGAGCTTAAGAAAGCACAGTTCAAAACTTACCTTTTATTTCCTGCCAAACTAAAAATCTTTTTACCTGATGGCCCTAGAATTTTTGAAGACTTGGACTCTGCTTTGCTGTATATTAAAAAAATAAGATATTAGATAAAATAGAAGATATGGAATGGGCAAGTCCTTCGTTAAAGAGGATGGCAACAGGAACTTCTTGGAAGACTTCAGAGAAGCAAAAAAGACTAAAAAACAAATGACATATTCTATATATTTTTTTCCTTCTCTCTTAATCTCTTCAAATACAGTTACTGAATCTCCAGAAAGCCACAATTTTTTTAAAGATTTATTCAAAGTTATTTTTCTGTGTGCAAAGAACTGTTTTTGTTTCATAAATAGTCAAACTCTCTGAAGAACAAATAACATGCTATCAATCAACTTGTTTCTCTTTGTGATAAAGAGACCTAAGGTTAGTAATTTGATACATTTTCTTTCTCTTCTTGTTTTAAATAATGGCATTCTGTTTAAACTATGCATTTAGTGAGGGGTGGGGGAGGGCAAGGAGAGAAGTATGATGAAAAATATGGAAAAAGTGAAATAATAACTTATTAGTTCTTTAAAACTATATATACTGTTTAAACACTGTTGCTAAATATTATACCATGACTTTATTGCTTATACATGATTACAAATAATATGTCGTGATATAATTGCAAATAATTAGAACTAAAATAGTTGTAAGTAATATGTTTCATGTTTAACTTTATTAATACAAACAGCAAGTAATATTTCTTTGTAGATACTCTTTGTAGCTTCCTTTTTTTCTTTCTTCTCTCTCTCTTTCTTTTTTTTTTCTCTACTCTCTTCCTTTTTTTTTCTCTCTCTCTCTCTCTTTCTCTCTTATAAGTACAGATGTTATGTGATCCTATCTCGCCTACATTCTGACTGATGGGTTCGGAGCCAATCCCTCGGCTCCGTCTCGGCACGCTTATGCCAAAGAGCGAAGTCTCTTATTGGCTGAGCTTACTATATCCCAGGATGCACCACTACCAGTCCCCCAGATCTCGTTTGCCGCTAACTAGCAAAGACGTGGTCTCGAGCTGGCTGAGCTAAGTAGTGTTTTTTCACTAACTTTTTCTGTCAGGAATTTGTTATTTCTATACAAAAAGCTGTTTTAACAGCTACTCTGTACTTTTGTTTGTGATTGGAAATTTTTGTAGAAATTTGTGTGTGATTGGTGTTTGTTCTAACTACAGGCCCCCTTGATCTGTAGGGCCTTCCCTGTCAGTCAATCCCTTTCAAACCCTTAGGGGTTCTTGGATTCTTGAGTTATATTCCAGACGAAACTGTTCTCCATATCAATGTATTGGAAATGAGGGCTGTACTTCTGTCCCTACAAGCCCTCCACAAGTTTCTCCCTCAAGGCATTATCGCTATCCACACAGACAACATGTCGGTGGTCTGGTATCTAAACAAACAAGGAGGGACCAGATCTTACCCCCTTTGCAGAGAGGCCATGAGGGTGTGGGAATGGGCTGTAGCTACCAACCGCTTCCTGGTAGCGACCCACATTCCAGGAAAATCCAATATATTGGCAGACAGATTAAGCAGGACGATTCTCTCTCCTCACGAGTGGTCCCTGAACGAAACAGTAGCAGCTCAGGTTTTCAAAAGATGGGGGACCCCGTGCTGCGACCTGTTTGCAACTCCACAGAATACAAAGTGCAAAAGGTTCTTTTCCTTGACTCCGCGTCAGGGGGAGGCAGCCACGGATGCGCTAGCCCAACCTTGGCCAACAGGACTACTTTATGCCTTTCCTCCGGTTCCACTCCTCCCCAAAGTCATCCAGAAAGCTTCCCAATTGGGATCCACCATGATTCTGATTGCTCCGTACTGGCCTCGTCAGGTATGGTTCCCCTACCTAAAGAAATATGCTCTGGACGGTCCTTGGTTTTTGGATCTAACTCCGGACCTGCTGATTCATCAGTCAGGACGACAGCACCAGTCCCTTCACACTTTGAAATTAACAGCTTGGCTCCTCCACTTCCGACCTTAGTCAGAAATCACACTTTAGACCCGGAAGTTATTCACATTTTATCTTCGGCCCACAAACCCACCACTAAGAAATTGTACCTCAGTAAGTGGAAGAGGTTTGCTATCTGGGCTCAACTCAGAGGCTTAGACCCTATTACTGCCCCGATACCAGAGGTCTTGAAATTTTTAACATCCTTGTTTAATCAGGGATCTTCAGTCTGTACTATTAAAGTCCAACTAGCAGCTATCTCCAAATTTCACGAATCCATAGACCCACCGTTGATGAGCAGCAGATTATGTAAAACTTTCATGAAAGGTGCTGTGCTGTTAAGACCCCCAGTTTTTCATCCTGCGCCTCCGTGGGATCTTGATTTGGTACTTCGTGCCTTAACATCTTCCCCTTTTGAACCGGCTGCTACATGTGAGTTGAAATATCTGTCTTGGAAAACTGCCTTCTTAGTTGCAATTACCTCTGCAAGAAGAGTTTCAGAACTTCAAGCCCTATCTATCAAACCACCGTACTTGATTTTTCATAAGGATAGAGTATCAATTAGGCCTAATCCATCTTTTGTTCCAAAAGTTTGTTCTAATCTCTGTCTCCAACAATCTCTAGAGCTACCTGTTTTCTTTCCAAAATTTTCAAATGAAGCGGAATACACCTTGCATAAATTGGATGTTCACAGGCAATTGCGCTTCTATCTAGACAGGACTCAACAGATTCGAAAAACGGACCAATTGTTTGTGTCCTTTTCAGATAATAAATTGGGTAAAACCATCACTAAAGCTACTATCTCCAAATGGATTAGAGATTGCATAACTCAGACTTATTCCTCTTCAAATAAGCAACTTACAACATCTATCAAAGCTCACTCTACCAGAGCTATGGCTACTTCTATTGCTTTTCATTCCAAGCTCGCTATTTCTGAGATTTGTGCTGCGGCTACTTGGTCCAACCCGCACTTTCATTTCCCACTATAAATTGGATGTGGCATCTAAAGGCGAGCATCATTTGGTTCCACGGTACTCAGGAGTGTTTTCCAGTGAGCCACCCAGGATTCAGGTGCTAGGACGCTGTCCCATCAGTCAGAATGTAGGCGAGATAGGATCACATAACATCTTTTAGTTATGTACTCACCATAACTTCAGATGTTTGGGATCCATCTCGCACATTCCTAATCTACCCTCCTCCCCTGCCTTGGAGATCAGAAGAGATTGAACGGTTTTGAGTTCTACTGTTTTTATCTTGTTTCATCTGACGATGTTATATAAGCAGTGCGTGCGTGTGTGCATGTATGCGGACAAACTAGATCTGGGGGACTGGTAGTGGTGCATCCTGGGATATAGTAAGCTCAGCCAATAAGAGACTTCGCTCTTTGGCATAAGCGTGCCGAGTCGGAGCCGAGGGATCGGCTCCGAACCCATCAGTCAGAATGTAGGCGAGATGGATCCCAAACATCTGAAGTTATGGTGAGTACATAACTAAAAGTTATATGCTTCTGATAATACTAATATATGTATATAATAAGATTTGTATGAGAAAATGAAATGAGGCATATAAAAATAAGTTGTATAATATGTTAAATAACTGTAGGCTTGGTTTCACTGTCATAGAGACTGTAATGATTTGTAAAATACTTCGCGAAGGTTTTGCACTGTTTAGTTTCATTTGTATTACTAAATGAATGTCAGTCACTTGTATTTACTAAAATTCCTGCCAGAATGTTAAGGGAGACAATTTGGGATGTGGGTTACCTCGTGAATAGTGTCCTCAAGTTGTTTTAAAAGCTTCAACACTCAGAATACACGCAGAGAAGCTGATTGCAGTCATTTTGAACTTTGGCCCCTGATTTCACACTGACACATCGCAGATTCAAGAACACTGTTCCAGGAAGTAGAACTGCTGTAAATGCGACTTTGTGATGAAAAACGAACTTTATGACATCTAAATGTGAGTTATTCTTTATAACAACTTACTTATTTAAGATGTAATTTATAAAATATGAAAGTTATAATGATTTTAAATGATTCAGTATGCCATAGTAAGCAAGTGAAATATTTTAGAAGGCATAGAAGGTAAAACATATATACACATGTTTTTGAAAGCTTACATGACTGCAACATATGATTGTATATAAATACTTATGATTTAAACATATATAATGTTATAAATCATTTGACTTATCTAATTGACAAGCATAAGTATCATTATGATTATATCTTAGAAGAAACTGTCATGTGACATATTTTAAAGCAGCAGTTCAGATATATAAAATACAGATGGCTTTCTTCACAATGATTTATGTATAACTAGGAATTTACATTGCTGTGCAGTATGATTTGTAAACATATGTATGAGTATAAATATTTTATTTACTGGCAATAATAAGTATGAGAAGAAAGCTTTGGTGCAAGTAATTTAAAGTTTTTAAAACTGTTAACTGCATTTCTATGGCAGAAAGTAGGAATTCCCTAATATATGTAATGTCTGAACCATAATAGCCTAAGTTATTGAATCCAAATGAACATAAGAACTTATTTTTACAAACTTTTAATAAACTAATATATAGATATGCCCCTTTTTTTTTTTTTCTCTCTCTCTCTCTTCCTTTCTCTCTCTCTCTCTCGGTTCCCATTATCAAGTTTATTAGAATGCTATTTTGATTCTGAGTGTATTATACAAAATATATGTACATAGTAATATGAGCTGTTTCTAAATGTTCTTATTTGTTTATATGAAGCTGATTTATAAATTGTTTAGCTTTGTCTTACTAGATAATCTAATTAAATGAGGTTAACTTTAGTTAATAATAGTTAGTATTGAATTGATATGCTGGCAGCTGAGGTACTGCTGCTTAGGATAGGGGGATAACTTGAGTGGTATGTGCTACTCAAAGTTGGAGTTCTTAACTCCAGGCTGGGTGCAATGTTTAATCCTAATATTATTTTCACCTGTTTATTGTTGTTTGTATATAGTTCTGACATCCACAACACATTTTATAAATTCATTGTCACTACAAATAAAAGTGAAGCTTATACAAAATCCCATAAGATTTTCAATAAATACAGCTATAATTAATGGTACACCTAAAGGAGAAGGTATAATATCATTTATTTTGTTAATTGTTATTCTGATTATATGTTTTATATGTTTATAAAAGCTAAATGATTTCTCTAAAAGGAATTTCTTTAAACATTAATGGACTGAATAACCCATGTAAAAGGGCAAGTTTAATGAGATACATTAATTTGCATAGGGCCAACTTAGTATTCCTTCAAGAAACACATCTCCTGAAAAAGGATATTGATAAATTAGCCACTAATAAATATACAGTCTTGGTTAGTTCAGAACACACTCAGAAAAAAGAGGAGTGGCTATTTTATGGAATAAAAGTATGCCCATACCTAAAACTATTAAGTCTTATAAAGATGATAAAGGAATGTTTTGTATGGTTACAATACAGATTAATGGAAAGACATATACATTAATCAATGTATATTGGATACCAGGAATTGGCATTAATACAGTGAAACACCATCTCAATAAGATCATATCATTTTCTATAGGAGATATTATTTTAGCAGGTTACTTTAATTGTATCCTACATGAAAAAGATACTACTACTATATGAAAAAGGAAAATTACATCCAATGCAAAACATTTAAAGGATTTTGTTAATTTATATCATTTGAATGATATTAATAATCAGATAGATTCAAAATCATTACCATACACTTTTTTTCTAACAGATATAAAACTTATTCAAAAATAGATAGAGTCTTTATTTCTAACCAGATGGTAACAGACTTAATTAATTCTAAAATCATTTTGTGTCCTATATCAGATCATAATTCAATTGTCTTTGAGTTTATGATAAAAAGTACTTACAATGTTCAGATCAAAAGGATACCAGCATACTTAACTCAACTAAAAGACTATAAAGATTATATACTTTCAGAAGTGCAACATTTTTTAGTCTTAAACAATACACCTGAAGTCTCCATTGTTTATGTTTGGGATGCTTTAAAATCATATTTATATGGACAAAGTATCAGATGGTATAATAATAAAAGGAAATCTTGGGACAAGGAATTACTAGATATTCAAAGCAAATTAGACTCATACAAACATAATAATAAAGAAAATATTATGGACAAAAAAGTCATTGAAGAAATAAATAAATTAAATGAGAAATACAAAGAAATTTTAACTCATAAAGTTAAAATAACATTAGAGAAATATAAGTTTTTGTCTTGCTCAATAAGTCCCAAATACTTACTTAGACTTAAAAATAAAACAAAAAGGTTGAATAAACAAAATCATATCAAAGAAATTTTCTCTCCAAGGAAAAAGAAGAATGTTTCTAGTTTACCAGAAATATTAGATGAATTTAGAAATCATTTTCACAAAATTAATCATAATAACATTAACATGGAGCCTAAAGATAAAATAAAGAAATTTATAACTACAAACATGAACAAAAAACTTAATAAACAACAGACTAAACTAATGGATAAAAATATTTCATATACAGAGGTTATTACACAAATAAACAAGCTTAAATCAAACAAAGCACCAGGTAATGATGGTATTATACCAGAGATCTATAAAATTCTTCCCAAAAGTACTTACTCATTAATACATAAGGTTTTTATTTTGGCCCAAAATGAGTTAACAACTCCCCCATCTTGGCAATACATATTTATTTCACCAATTTTAAAACCCAATAAAGACCCAACCAGATGCACTTCATATAGACCTATTTCATTACTTAATGTTGACTATAAAATGTTTATGAGTATTTTTGCTGATAGATTAAAGACAGTCATCCCAGGCATTATAGATATAGACCAGACAGGCTTTATTGTAAATAGAAATACATTTGATAATATAAGGAGAACTTTAACGTTAATTGATTTTGCAAATAGGAAAAAGAAAGATTTAACACTTATTAGTCTCGATATAAGTTCAGCATTTGATTCAGTAAGTTGGGACTACTTGTTTATCTTACTGAAGTGCACAAACTTCTCAGATGCATTTGTAAATCTAATTGAACATCTATATAAAGGAGCATTGGCTTACATTAAGATAAGAACATATGTCTCACAAAAAATACCCATTTTAAAAGGTACAAAACAAGGGTGTCCACTCTCTCCACTATTATTTACTTTAATAATGGAGCCTTGGGCTAATTTGATCAGAAATAATACTGATATAGAAGGATTTGATATAGATGAAAATACAATATCTAAAATTCAACTTTTTGCAGATGATGTTCTAATTACATCAACAGGATCTAACTCTTCTATGCAGTTCTTATTTGATAAAATGATGGATTTTAAAAATATCTCTGGTTTAATATTCAATGAAGAAAAAACTAAAATATTACCAATATACACACGAAAAAAATGTCCTCATTAATGATTTTAACAAATATATACCCAACTCAGGTCAGATAACTTACTTAGGTATAATATTAACTAAAGATATCAAATCTATTATACATAATAATTATAGTACCTGTCTTCTTAATATACAAAATCTTTTCAATAGCTGGAACAATATGTTTTTTACCATGGAAGAGAGACTCACAATTATTAAAATGATAGTATTCCCTAAGGTATTATACTTAATACAATCAATAATACTTCCACCTACAAAAATAATTATTAAGAAATTGAATTCACTAATGTTAAATTTCTTATGGGCACCTAACAGACCTAGGATTGCATTAAAGAAACATACTAATAGCTGGTCTCAAGGGGGCATTTCATTTCCAGACTTTAATTTATATACTATCTCTTCTATTATAAAAGTTATTACTTTGTTAATAGATCAGTCATATGTTGCAAGATGGAAAGATTACTGGAAACTAATTAGCATTCACTTCATGAAAATCTCTTTAATACATAAAAATATTATTGTAAATAACCCATGTTATGGTTACTAAAAGAATTTTGTACTTCATCCATTACACCAAAATATATAGTTAGTTACCCATTAAACATTATTATCAGTTATCGTAATTTTATATTCATGCATCCTAAGTATAAGGAATGGAATTTTATTCTATTCCTATAATGTATACACAAGGTATGCTTTTGTCAACCACCTCTGAAAGAACTCTTTTAGTCACAGAGAATGATCTAAAGTATTGGTATCAGTTGCTGTCTGATAATAAAGTAAAAAATTTAGACTTCTTAAAGCAAGAATTTGATTTGAGAGAAACATGTTGGTTAAAAATTCAGACTTTTAGACAACATCTTATTAATAAAATTGATTTAATGTCTTTAACAGTTAAAGAATCTGTTCCAATACTGATTGATTACTTGATATTAAACTTACAACATAGAGTTTCTGATAAAGGTAAGCTCTCATACATACATAAAATTATCAGAGAAGAAACTCATCACAGTTCAGATACCTATTGGAATTATTTCATTTCCATTAATGGTGAATCACCAAAACAACAAGATAAACAATATATATTGGAATCTGCTTATAAAACTACTTCTTCCATTAATTGGAGACTTTTTACTTGGAATTTTTTACATAGATCCTTCTATACACCTTTAATGATGAATAAAATAAACAATAAAGACAACTTATGTAAAAGATGTAATGTAGAAATAAATGCTGATTGGGCACATATGTTTTATGACTGTATAAAATTTAAGGAATATTGGAAGTTAATCAATGATTTTTTGCAGGCCCTTTTCACAGATAATTTCATTGTTTCTAAATCACTTATATTATTTAACACACCTGTTCCTAAAAGTGTTAAAAAAAGTTAAACTTCCCTTATTATGGTCTATTCTAGCAGTGGCTAGAAAAATAATAACCAGAAATTGGATTTCAGATACCCCTCCTTCATTTAATGAATTTAAAAATGTTATGACTGAAGTGTGTCATATGGAATTGATGACAATAAAATCAAGAACTACTAGAAAAACATCTTATTATATTATATGGGATACTTTACAAAACCTGTTAAAAAAATCTTAGTTTCAATAGCATGACATTATAGTTTAATCAATTGATTTGATTTGTAGTGGTTGTCTTTGTAAATACTTTGGTTATTTTATTGAATGTTATAAGTATTTCTATTTTAATTGCTTGTTTAAAATTGTTATGATATTTATTTTGTATGTTAAAAACAATAAACTTGTTTTAAAAAAAAAATGCTGTACAGCTCTCAAACCTAAATGATGTGCTATATTTGTATATAAACTAACTACATCTGCTGTAATGAAAAACATGTCCTTAGTCCATTCTATTTCTTGTATTTTTCCTAAAAAATCATACGAATCTCTAATATAAGATGGCAATTTGACCACTTCTTTAACCAATATTTAATGCAAGAAACTGCCTACATTATGTGTAAAACACCCAGTAGCAGACATTATTGGATGACCAGGAGGTTGATGCAAATTTTTATGTAGCTTAGGAACACAAAAAAATTTTGCTATTGTACTGTCCTTCACATAAAGTTTGTGTCTTATATCTCTAGCCACAAAATAATGCAACCTCTCTCCTTTTTTTAATAAATCATATAGTTCCTGTTGAGCTTTTACTAGACATGTTTCATCTACATCACTATACACCTCTTCATTTCTTAAGTGTTGTAGACACATCTCTAAATAATCAATCAAATTCATTACCACTAATTTGCCCCCCTTATCCGAGGGCTTAAAAATTAAATCTTGATTCCGACTCATTTTTTGCAATTTCAACCATTCTTCTTTTGTTAAATTATATTCTTTGTTCTTCTTAACACATTCTTTCAGCTCCTTTTCCGCTATTAAATTCAATGCATTACTAAAGCGTTGTATATAAGCATTTTTATAAGGTGGAAAAAAAGTATTTTTTGCTTTGATATTACTCAAATCAAATAAAGTATAGGCATTATTTTATATATCTGACTCACAGGAATAAAATTCCCCACTAGATGTTGAATCAGAATCATTCTCCAAAAAATATCTTGTTGCCCCAAGTTAAAAAAATATTCATGTATATGCATTTTTCATACTAAGTTAAAAATTTCCCCTTTCACTTTGTACATTCATGGTAACACTGTGGGGATGTACTTTAAACCCCTTTCCAAAACTGCTAACTCTATATCATCGAAAACATAATCAGACAAATTAACAACATAATCTTTTAAATAAACTTGTTCTACCTTTTTAATTTGTCCATTTACTTCTCTTATACCGTCCTTCTCCCGGGTCTCTGTTATGGTCTGGTCCCTGCCAGCCTCGTTTTCTGGCATTATAGTTGTTGCTATATCCACTGGAGCCTCGAAATGTTCTACGAAAAGATTGTTCATCAGCAGGCCTTTGTAAAGCTGGAAATTCTTGCTGAAATCTGTCTTCATCCTCATACGAGGACGCCCCGCTTTCACCCGACACAAAACTCCTGTTCTACTGCGGCCTGGATGTGATGTTATCTTTCTGAAAACTAACACTCCTCCTTTTGGTATGCTGATTGGTTGTGAGCATAAAGGCTTTCTTATGCTTATAATCTCGTATATCTCTTTGTAGTTTGTTTTTCTTCCGATTGAGCAAATCCTTTTCATATGTATTTAATTTATCCTTAATGTCAGTGAGAAAGGACTCTAAGATTGAATTTGAAGACACTTTTCTTCACATAGATGTTTTGTCTCCATTAATAACTTATCCCTTTTTGTTCTGTCCCTTTCAACTAGAATGGTTACCCATTCTAAGCTGTAGAGATGTGCTGCCGCTATCCATCTTTCATGAAAATGTACCTCTAACTCTTCTGATAAATCAAAAGGAGAGGATGGATTTTTGAGAGCTCTCAAGCCTCTTGGTGTTATTTCAAGCTCCAAATACCTTTGGAGACTATTGATGTTATAAAACACAGAGGCTTCTTTAAAGATAGACTTTTCCAATTGCGTACATAAGTCCTGTACTGCCGGTATAGCAGAAATTTCTTTCTTTTTGCCCACCATGAAAAAAAGGGTTACTAATCTTGCGTTGTCGAATATTTTCCCATTTTTTGAATACACTTGACACTGTCCCATTCTGTGTATCCACATTAACAGTTCTTTGTCCACAGTTTATAGCTTCTGCACCTTCCGCTGTTGACATACTTCCACAATTATTACTTTCCACGTTACTGTTGTTAAAATCCATGCTTACTTCTCGAAAAATTCGAGGAAAGGAGCACAGAGTTTCACTGGTCATAGATATTTCCAACTACGATAAATCAAATAAATTATAATAGCCGCAGAGAAAAAACAGTGAAAAACAGCTCTACTTTCCACAAGAGTAGATTTTATTATAAAACCTTCAGTCTCTAGCGCCTCGGCTATTGCCTTTACAGAGTAAAAATCCTTGTCTTCTAAAACCTCACAATATATATTCCAGACACTTAACATTTCAATAAACCAATTATACACTTAAGTAAAACAGTTCAACGCTGCCAATAAAACAATTAGTGTATAAATCCTTGCCAATTACACTCCTTATTAAGCCCTTTGGACTGTAGAGTTTCATATTTCATAATGAGAATAGCTTCTTTTTTCCTCAAAACATATTTCAACAAATCTTCATTATCATACTGATGTTTTATTTGTTCTAAAAGACACAGATTTAACTGGGTTCTCCTCTACAACACCGTTAGTCCTATCAGTCTTAGGCTATTCCTCCTAGAGGGATTTTCGTCTCCGATCCTAACAAAATCTCCACCTGTGGCATACTACCTAACAGTATTAGTGACCACTTACCAGCCTTATAACTCATAAGACCAACTCAGTCCTAAGCACACACCAAGTTAAGAAAACCAGAGATTTCTCTCACTTCTCTCCCAACACCTTTAATGAAATCTTACAAGACCCCACTCAAATATCTCCCTCTCCATGAGGCTGTTGAATTCTTCAATTCAATATTTCTTAGAATTTTAAATAGTTTAGCCCCACCTCGACTGAAAGGAGTAAAAGCTAAACAGGCAACCTGGCTTGCCAAACACACAAAGCAAATTATGTCTGCTAAGGATAAAGCTTGGAAAACCCGGCAAAAAAATTAAAATCTTAATGACTTTATTCAATATAAACAATTATGCAACCAGGCAAATTGACTAGTGATTAAAAATAAAAAGAACACTTCCTAAGCCTTCAAGACCAACACAAGCTAAACCCAAAGAAATTTTGGAGCACAATCAATTCCCTACTCCACTCAGGTAAAAATAACAATCCTTGCTCTAATCTAGATGAAACTCCCACTGAGATAGCCTAGCTCTTCAATTCATATTTTATCAACACCATAGCTAAATTCACCACTACCTTCCCACCAATAGACCCCGCCACCTGAACCTCCCACTTCACACTCTAATACTACTTCTCTATTCTAATTCTCACCTATACCAACTTCCACTATAAAAAAACTACTTCATAAACTCAAACCTTGTACTAACGCACCAGACAATTTACCTGCTGAATTTCTGCAACTATCTGCAAACTCTATTTCCTATCCTATCAGCATAGTCCTCAATAGATCTATTCAGGAGTCTAGAATACCAAACGTATGGAAGAAAGCATTTGTTCTTCCACTCCATAAAGGTGGCAACAACTCTGATATCTCTAATTTCTGACCCATTGTTATCCTCTCTCCCATCTCTAAAATTTTAGAATAAAAATATTAGAAAAATGTATTCACACTCAACTTCTTAACTATCTTGTTCAAAAGCAGATATTTTTCCTCACAAAGCATGGCTTCAGGCTGGGTTATAGTACCTGCACTGCTGTCATATCCTTTATGGACACAGTAAACCGGGCTTGCGATGCCGGTTACATAGTCTCCTCACTGTTACAACATGGTTTCACATCCCCTTCTGCTCACAAAACTCAACAGCTTAGGTCACTCACCTCATACCTTAAATTGGTTCTCAGACTAGCTCACCAATAGGCAACAATCCACCAAATGGCAACACTCCTTTTCATCTTTTCTCAACACAATCACAGGTGTACCTCAAGGATCTATACTAGGTCCCTTCCTTTTCAGTATATTCCTTAACAACTTCCACACCATCTTTACACATGGCACAGTTATCCAATATGCAGATGATTCTACAATCATATGTAATGCAAAATCTCTTGAGTTACGTCTTACCCAAAATGCTTTCACTTCAACAGTAACTTGGATGTCAAACAACCATCTTGCTCTAAATTCCAATAAAACCAAACTTCTGATATCCCCCCCCCAAAAAAAAAAACTACCACACTGATGATTTTTCTGTCCAATCCCGTAATAATACTCTCATTGAAGTTTTTCCAAGTAAGTAACAAACTGCTAAGAGTTATTATTGATGAAAATCTAGCATTCGACCTCCATATCTATAGCAACATCAAAAAAAACATGTAAAACATTAGGTACCCTCTATAGACACAAATACTTCCTTAATATTACCGCTACAAAAGCTCTAACATTATCCTTCCTGCTACCGTCTCTACTGTACAGTGCCCCAGTCCTCACCAATATCCAGTCCTCCCTGAAAACCAAACTGGACTCATGTTACAACAAAATTGCCAAATTTGTAACAAATTCCAAAAACTCAGTACACCACTGCTTATCTCTACAACAGCTAAACTGTCTCGAACTCCCACACTACCTCACTTATTCACAATTAACCACTGCACATAAACTCATATACAAACCTTCAACTTGCCGCTCCCTCTCCTCCTTATTGACTACATACCACCCTAACAGACCACTAAGATCCAAAAACACAATGATGCTGAAAGTTGAAAAAACTAACCTTGCAGCTGGTCATAGACTGTACTCTTGTACGGTCTCAAAACTATGGAATGCCCTCCCACCTTCTATCAGAACAATCAGTAATCCTGCTCTCTTTAAGAAGTCTCTCAAATCACACCTCTCTTCTCTCTGGCAATGTACTTTTGCCAAAATAGTACCTCCTAATACCTGATCCACTACTATATCCCTCTACAATATGACTACTTAGGAGCTCTCTCTGACTTGCTGAATTCAACTGCTTATGCCTACAAAACAACAACAAGTAGCAATCAAAACTAACTTCATCCTCAGTGATCAAATTGTACACAATGTTGATGTGTAATGTTTGTAAATAACCTGTACCATTGTGCTTAATATCTGTTTCCATGCATTGATACTTTATATACTCTGTATATTGTGCTTTTTCTTGTATGTACAATTAATTTTATGTGGAGCTTTTCTCCCAGGGCCTCTACTGAAAATGTACTCACCTAGGCCCAGTAGACTTTCCTGGTTAACAAATGCAACAATCAATCAATCAATCAATCAATCAATCAATCAATCATCCAACTTAGTGTTTTTGAATGACTGCTACTGAATTTCCTGAATGTCATTTGTGTGTGTTGCCATAATGCTAAATAATGAGCCAATCTCAGCCTGAGTATTAGTGCATTCTTCTTCAGTTTTCATCAACTTCATTATATTATTGTTCAAATCTTCTTTATCTGCTGGATGTCCTTTATAATTATCTGCAGCATTGCAGTAAAGGCATCCATGCTGGTTCTCATAGCTTTAATCTCATCATCTGTGATTGTTAATGCGTTTCTCATCTTTACACATGTGACTGGGGAAGTCCTGTAGAGCTGCCAAAGCAAAATTATATCTCTACCAAAAAAAAAAAAAATACTCCAAATTTCCAGGACGTTTTTGGTCAGCACTACTAAGTATTCAGTACTACTCTGTACTACAGTGAAATCCAGATAAATCACTTTCATTCACTGGGAAAGGCAGAGCAGTGTGACTTAACTGCTCATCGTGCATTCCGATGAGTGCCCCTAAAAGACAGACATTTTTATGACAGCATGTATACTCACCTTAGTGCTCTCTTAGGTGCTCCAGTCTGGTCGTGCACATCTGCGTATTCCTTTTGATCTCTTCATAGGCTACAGACATGATAATGTCATAAGGAAAATTTTGATGATGGCATGCAGTGGCAAATTATTTGAATAGCTAAAAGAAGTTATATTTACAATATGGAGGTGGCGGCTGCACCTTAATTTCTTACCGCCATTGGTGAAGGAGGTCAGGATTGTGATTCCTGTTCTCCAGTGTGTGGGATAGTAGTAACATGGGTGACAGCATTGCCCAAAATATTCCATGAATCATCCTTATATTGTGACCCAGTGCAGCATTCCTGCAGGAGGCTTTGGTTGAACTCCTTATGCAGGATGTCCCGAAAAATCTTGGATGTTAAGTTGTCAATCTCGTCTTCATTCTTGCTGGATGGGTTTGGAGCCGATCCTCGGCTCCGACTCGGCACTTGCTAAGCTCGAGAATCACTTTTACCAGCTTGAGGCAGCCCTATATCCCTTGATGCAAGGCGGTAATTACCCAGATCTCGTTTGCCGCTTCGCTCATGAGGTCACCTTTTTTTACCAGCTCTTGGTAAGTGAATTTTCATTACTCTTTTCAGAGATTTAACTACCCCAGCTCTTAAAAATTTTATTCCCTTTTATAGTTCAATAGTCCTCGATTCACTTAGACCCTATTCCCTTTAGTTTTTCTCGATCCCTTTATAATTTTTCTGTTAGTCAGGCCTTAGGCCTTCCCCTCCTAAACAATTCCTGTCAGGATTTTTTGTTAGGTGTGTCTGTGTTTTTGTTTAACTAGTGTATTTAAGGACTGAGTGTGTGGGTGATTGTGTTTAAACTTAATCATGTCAAAAGACACTAGGGTCTCAGGTTTTAAGAAGTGTGACTCGTGCTGTCAGAAGATGTCTCTGACAGACGGTCACACTTCTTGTATTTATTGCCTGGGACCCCTACACCTGCAGGACTCCTGTGCTATTTGTCATTCTTTCAGCCAGAGAGTCCTGCAGGAGCATAGAAATAAGTTGATCCTCAGGGGTCTCCTTAAGCCTGAGAGCTCCCCGGCTAAGGTCAGTTCCGGGAAGCCCTCTAAGCCACCCAAGACCCAGACTTTGGTGTCCAAGTCTGTGGCCTTGGTTCTGACTCCTCCAGAGTCGATATCGGCTCCGTCTGGAGCCAATCCTTCCTCCTTGGAAGTTTCTATATCGGCGCCGATTGGCACCGATACCCTGGCTTCGGCATCCGTGTCGGCTCTGGCTGGAGCCGATACCCTAGCTTCGAAGCATGTTTCGGCTCCGGCTGGAGCCGAGACCTCTCTACCTCAGCTTGGAGCCGACAAGCTGTCGGCTCCAACTGGGACCGAAGGTTCGTCAGCTCCGATGGCTCCATCGAGGAAGAGGTCTAGATCTCCTTCACTGGAGTCTATCCACTCGGCTCCGGCCTCTCCCTTACTTTCGGAACGGAGCCATCGGAGCCGATCGTCAAGGTCTTCCAGACTTTCAGACCATGACTTAGAGAGAGTGGTGAGTAGACTACTAAAATCACAGGCATTGGCCCAGATGCTCCATAGCCCGTCTCAGCAGACGATCGCTATTCTACACCCTCCTGAGATTCCTCCTTCGACTCTCCTTCAGAGCTCGGAGCCGGAGATTATTGGTACCGTGACTGTTGCGGCTTCGGAGCCGATTCCACACCTTTCGGCTCCGTCGTCTTCGTCTCCTATCTCCTCCTCAAGACCTTCCTTGGAGGGATCCGGTCGTCGGGTTTCCCTGGTCAGTTCCAAGGGGGCGAGTGGCATCGGACCCTTGTCCGACCCCGCTCTCCCTCTCGGGGCTTCGGCCTTGGTGAGCTCGGCGCCGACATCTGCTTCAGAGCCTTCCCTTTCAGTGGGGCAGGGAGTCCTTGTTTCTTCGGAGCGGAGTCTCTTGGCCCTCCCTGGGAGGGGAGCCTTCGAGGTGATGAGGAGTGTGCTAGCCCCCGAGCTTAGTCAACAGTTGGTTCCTTTAGCTCCTTCCTCTACGGTGCCTGTAGATGTCTCTTCCCACTCTCTTGCTCCCGGACGCAGAGATCCATCGCTCCAGGTTTCCCCACTGGGAAGAACTTCCTCTTCCGAGGTTTCTCCTGATCCTTCAGGAGAGCCCCCGCATAAGAGGACCTGCAAGAGGAAGCACTTAGACTTCCCTGAGTCTACGACATCAGATACTGACTTAGATGAGTCGGAGGGGTCCCCAAGATCCGCCTCTGAGGATGTCTCCTTTTCAGACATCCTAGAACTCCTAAAACAGAGGGGAAACTGGCCCTCCATTAATCCCTCCGAGGATGAGTCGGTATACCTGGAGGCTTTTGGATCTCGACCCTCCACCTCCTGGGTGTCTCCGCCTTTCGACCCCCTCATGGACGTGATAGCTCGAAAGGCATGGGCATCTCCTGATTCTGTGGAACCAGTCCCCAGGAGGCCTTCTAAATTTATCACGGCCCCCACTGAGAAACAGTTTCTTACGAAAGGTGTTCCAGTTGATGCCATGGTGGTGGCAGCCACCACCAAAAAGGAACTTGCAGATCCTTCTGTACCAGTCCATCCTCCTAACAAGGAGTCTAGGACCATGGACAGGTATGGTAAGCAGATGTTTTCCTCAGCGACCTTTGCTATGCGTTCACTGAATTATTTATGTCACTTCACCTGACTTCAAAGAGACATCCGCAAAGAATTGGGTGAGGTAGTACAGGATCCGTCAGCTGCTGGGGCTCAGGAGAAGATTGCCTCTCAGCTTGGAATCCTAAATTCCATTACTAACTCCTCCATGCGGCTCATTTCTTATGCAGCCAATGGGGCGAGTAGAACCGCTGGAACAGGAGTGGCTCTTAGACGTCAGTCCTGGATGCGGCTTTGCAGTTTCGCAGACCCCTTTAAGGCGTCCTTTACAAATTCTCCCTTTGATGACACTACTTTGTTTGGGCCTCAGGTGAAGGACACATTAACCAGGTGCGAACAAGATGGCAAGACTCTTTCTGCCGTAGGAGTCCGTTTCTCCACCCCTTCTAGACCTTACCCCAAAGGTCAGAAGGGAGAAAATGTGGTTCCAGAAATCTCAAGGAGTCACGCCTGACGCACGTGGTCAATTTACCCCCAGAGGCAGAGGGGGTAATAACAACAGATGCCGCCCTAGGAGCAGAGGAGGTCCGCAGAACCAGGGCAGCAGAGAGCCTCTCTCTGACAAGCCCTTCCAGCATCCCTGAGGTGTTTCCCGACTGCCCACCCTTGGAGGCAGTCGGGGGGAGATTGTCGCTGTACCCAGAAGCCTGGCTTTCCCTCTCTCAAGACAGATGGGTACAGTCGATCATATGCGAGGGTTACAAAATCCCCTTTGAGGAAAGCCCCTTCCCTCAAAAAGGTTCCCTTCCAGACGTTCCACCCAGTCTAAGGGAGATTGCAAAGCTAGAGGTATCAAAGCTTCTAAGAAAAAGGGCCATCCAACCAGTTCCAACAGATCAATTAGAATCCGGAATCTACTCAAGGTTCTTTTTGGTTCCCAAAAAGACGGGAGACTGGAGACCAATATTAGACCTCAGCAGACTGAACAAGTCTATCAAAAAGACAAGATTTCGGATGGTCACACTTCAATCGACTTTGCCCTTCCTGGGCAAAAACAACTGGATGTGCTCCATAGACCTTCAGGATGTGTACTATCACATAAAAATCCACAGACGCTCCAGAAGGTTCCTCCGCTTTCGGCTGGGGACCAGTCATTTTCAATTCAGAGCCCTGCCCTTTGGTCTCACTACAGCCCCCAGAGTGTTCACCAAATGCATGGCAGCGGTCATGGCTCACCTGAGACATCAAGTATTCCAGGTGTTTCCGTATCTAGACGACTGGCTTCTATCAGCCGCCACCAGGCATCAACTTCTCCAAGCCAGAGATTATACTCTACGTCTCTGTGGTCAATTAGGAATTTCAATCAACTTCCAAAAGTCTTCCTTATCGCCCTGCCAATCTATTGCCTTTATAGGCGCAAATCTAGACATGACTCGGATGTCAGCAAACCTTAAAAGTCAAAGAATCCTAGATATCCAAAACCACGTTCGGATCATCCTATCCAGCAAAAAGGTACAAGCTGGGCCTCATGGCAGCTGCCATCACACTTCTCCCTCTGGCCCGTTTTTACATGCGCCTCCTACAATGGATGTTGTTCACTCAATGGTCCTACCAGCAGCTCCCCATGCGTCACAAGATCCTGGTGACACAAACCTGCAAGAGCCATCTATCCTGGTGGACTTCTTCTCCCCTAGTCCATCAGGGCAGACCATTTGTCCTTCCAGCCCCGGTAGCCACGGTCACTTCGGATGCCTCCCTGATCGGGTGGGGGGGGCATTATCAGGGCAGGATGGTTCATGGCACGTGGCAACCATTCGAATACCACCTGCACATAAATGTCCTAGAGATGAGAGCAGTGCTTTTAACGTTGCAAGCCCTCAACGACTTTCTTCCCTTAGGAACTATTGCAGTTCACATGGACAACATGTCTGTGGTGTGGTACATCAACAAGCAGGGCAGAACCAAGTCCTATCCCTTGTGTCGAGAAGCTCTCAGACTTTGGCAATGGGCGATCTCCTCTCATCGGTTTCTGGTAGCAACGCATATCCCCGGGAGAACCAACATAATAGCGGACAGATTGAGCAGAGCTATTCTCATGCCTCACGAGTGGTCTCTCAAACTTTCCATAGTGGAGGAGATTTTTCAGAAGTGGGGTCGCCCATGCTGTGATCTTTTTGCTACTCCCCAAAACAGCAAATGCCCACACTTCTTCTCTCTCTTTCCACTTCCGGGCCATCCCCCCAGAGACGTTCTTACCCAAGATTGGCCCTGGGGACTTCTTTATGCTTTTCCCCCCTTTCCGTTGATACCTCAAGTACTCCAGAAAGCTACTGTATTGAGAGCCAAAATGATTCTCATTGCCCCTTACTGGCCTCGACAAATTTGGTTCCCGTTCCTTCATCGCCATCTCATGGTGCAGCCTTGGCATCTGGATCCAATTCCAGATCTTCTGACCCACCAGTCGGGTCAACTGCACCGATCAATTCGTTCCCTCAACCTCATTGCTTGGTTGCTCCACTTCCTTCATTAGCCAGGCTTCCTATGATCTCTAACCCCGTTAGAGATATAATAGTAGCTTCTCTAAAGTCCTCTACCAGGAGGATTTACTCTAGTAAGTGGAAATGTTTCTCTTTTTGGGCAAAGTCTAAGAACATAGATCTTTTTACTGCCCCTATTCAATCGGTCTTGGACTTTCTTGCTGAAATTTTTCGCTTCGGTTCTTCTGCTTCCACAGTTAAGGTCCAGTTGGCAGCAATCTCTAATTTCCATGTTGGATTTGCAGACCACAATATCATGTCTCACAAACTTTGTAAAGCTTTTCTCAAAGGGGTGTTCCTTCTTAAGCCCCCTGTTAGAGATCCTCCACCACAGTGGGACCTAAATTTAGTGCTGGCATCCTTGATACTTCCCCCTTTCAAACCAGCTGCTACATGCTCATTAAAATGTCTTTCCTGGAAGACTCTATTTCTAGTTGCTATTACTTCGGCTAGGAGAGTGTCGGAACTACATGCCCTCTGTGTTCGTCCCCCTTATTTTTTCTTCCACAAGGATAGAGTGTCCTTAAGAACCAATCCATCCTTTTTGCCCAAGGTTGCTTCTAAAACAAATTTAAATCAATCCATTGACCTTCCTGTATTTTTTCCCAATTATTCTAACAGGGCAGAACAGAAACTGCATTGCCTAGATGTTCATCGCCAACTCAAATATTATTTGGACAGAACAAAGCAATTTAGGAAATCTGATCAGCTTTTTCTTTCCTATGCTGAAAATAGGAAAGGTCTTCCTGTTTCTAAAGTAACTTTATCCAGATGGCTATCGTCCACCATTTCTGACATTTATCAGCTGAGGGGTAAACAGCTGATCTCAAAACCTAAAGCGCATTCTACTAGAGGTCTAGCCACATTTACAGCTTTTCAGGCTAGACTACCCGTGGACACTATTTGTGCAGCAGCCACTTGGGCCACTCCTCATACCTTCGTTTCTCATTACAAATTGGATTTGGCCTCCAGGGACAGGGCAAGTTTTGGTTCCACAGTTCTCAAGAGTCTGTTCCATTGAGCCACCCAGGATAGGGGTGCTAGGGACGTGGTCCCATCCAGCAAGAACGAAGGTGAGATTGACAAACATTTAGAAGTTATGTACCTACCATAATGTTCCATGTTAGTTGTCTTCTCTCGCCTTCTTTCTTGTGTCCCTCCCTCCTGTCCCCCTAGCCTGGACAGACCTTGTTTTTCCCCTTCTCGGGGAGATTGTTCTCCCTCGGACACCAGTTAGCTTGGGATCTCTGTCACCTGGTTCCTCTTACAGTCTTCTAGGCTAATTATTCTGCTTTCCTTGTAGAAAGATTGCAGGCAGTTTTCCTCTAGATACCAAACGAGATCTGGGTAATTACCGCCTTGCATCATGGGATATAGGGCTTCCTCGAGCTGGTAAAAGTGATTCTCGAGCTTAGCAAGTGCCGAGTCGGAGCCGAGGATCGGCTCCGAACCCATCCAGCAAGAAAGAAGGCGAGAGAAGACAACTAACATGGAACGTTATGGTAGGTACATAACTTCTAAATTTACAACACCTTTGAAAGAGAGAACTCCCCTATACTTCTCCATCCGCCATGTCTCACCTTTAAGAATCTTGTGGAAAAATGTCAGATGAGGGCACCCAAAACAGTTATTATTTTTCCCAATATCTGTGCAACACTGGGCATCAGTGGGCAACTCATTTACATGACTGAAGCCAAATTTAGAAAATATAGATATTGTACTACTGTTTTCAGTGGCACTTTAAGATGTGAAATGCTGCAGCCCTCCATCCCTGTATATGCTGTTGAAAATGCTTACTCTATAGTGACTCCATTTGATGGTAGTTAAATCTGGTATGACAGTTATGTCATCCATAAAAAAAACTGGCTGCCTGCAGGTACTCAAGCATGTGCATGGGAATTGTGTAGAGATCTCTATGATGTTTATCAGGTTTTCTCATTGTATAAATTGAGTTATTTAGCACTCTAAGCTGTATCAAATAACAATACCAAAACACAGCGCTTGATTGTGGATTTTGCATTAAACTTTTTATCTGGTGGACTCCTGGTATTGTTATTCGATAAAGCTTAGAGTGCAGTTTTGTTCCTGGTGAGTTTGGCACTCTTTACATACTCCCAAAAACAGCAAGCAACCAGGTACCAAAGCACAAGGACCAGTAATCCACACTAGCACCTCTGTCAGGCGAAGCAATAAAGCCACGGATAAAATCTTCAGTGAGCACTCATTTATCTAGCAGATTCCAACAGTTGCAGAACCACCAGCACTATCAAACAAAAATGGAGACTTTAAGACATTTATGTGTTTTGTGTTAGTGCTGGTGGTTTTGCAACTGTTGGAATCTGCTAAATAAATGAGTGTTCACTGAAGATTTTATCCGTGGCTTTATTGCTTCGCCTGACAGAGGTGCTAGTGTGGATTACTCTTTACACACTGTTTTTTGTTCTGACTTATTTAGCAGCAATAATAATGATAATTATGCTCAGAAGGGTGAATCTGCATGATATAAGCACAATGAGAAGTACAGAGCCTCACTGAGCTATGGAAGAAAACAACAGCAAAGTAACTTAAAGTTTGAATCCTGCTAAGGGTATTTTTCAAAAAATATTCTTCTCAAGACGATGACTGCTTAAATAAGATAAATTATACATGTTAAGTTGTCAATCTCGCCTTCATTCTTGCTTGATGGGTTCGGAGCCGATCCCTCGGCTCCGACTCGGCACTTGCTAAGCTCGAGAGTCACTTTTACCAGCTCGAGGCAGCCCCATATCCCATGATGCAAGGCGGTAAGTACCCAGATCTCGTTTGCCGCTTCGCTTATGAGGTCCTCCTTTTACCAGCTCCTGGTAAGTGATTCACTACTTTGATATTTTAGCCCCTTTTTGCTAAAAACCCTTTAATTTTTAGTTTTAAGTTAATTATATAGATTTTCTGACAGAAAATCCCTGTCTCTACTAATTTTTTTTAGTCAAACTTTACCCATCCCATCCCCCCCCTGTTAGGGTGTGTGTGTGTGTTTTTCTAGTAATACCTTTTTGGTATTTTATTTAATTTAATTCTTTGACTGGTGTGTGTGTGTGTTGTGAAACACCATGTCAAAGGAGAGGGTCTCAGGCTTTAAGAAGTGTGACTCGTGCTGTCAGAAGATGTCTCTGACAGACGGTCACACTTCTTGCCTGTATTGCCTGGGGCCTCTTCACCTGCAGGACTCCTGTGCTATTTGTCATTCCTTCAGCCAGAGAGTCCTGCAGGAAAGACGAAACAAGCTGATACTTAGGGGCCTTCTTAAGCCGGAGGGCTCTCCGGCTAAGTCGGCTCCATCTAAATCAGCCAAATCTTCCAAGGCCCAGGCTTCTGTGTCTAAGCCTGCGGCCTCGGCTCCGACTCGTTCTGAGTCGAGATCGCTCGGCTGGAGCCGATTCTGGCTAACAAGCCTTCGGCACCGATGGCTATCGGTGCCGATTCTGCATCGACCACTTCGGTGTCGGCTCCGATCGGTTCCGACCACCATGTGGCACAGGCATTGGTGTCGGCTCCGATCGGCTCCGACACCGTTACTTGTGGCTGTATCGGCTCCGGCTGGAGCCGATGCATCGAGGCTTCCTGTCGGCTCCGATAAGTCTTCGGCTCCGACAGGATCTATAGTATCGGTTCCGATGGCTCATTCCAGGAAGAGGTCGAGGTCTCCTTCCTTGGAGCCGATACTTTCGGCTCCGGCTTCACCTCTCCTTCTGGAACTGAGCCATCGGAGCCGATCTTCAAGGTCATCCAGACTTTCAGACCATGACCTAGAGAGAGTGGTCAGCAGATTACTTAAGTCACAGGCACTGGCCCAAATGTTACATAGTCCGTCTCAACAGACGACTGTTGGTCCACACTCCGTTACAGTTCCTCCTTCAACTCTACCCCAGAGCTTGGAGTTGGAGTCCTCGGGAATGGTTACTGCTACGGCTGGAGGACAGATACCCCCTTCTGTTCCTTCAGCCTCTACTCTTATCTCCTCTTCGAGACCTTCCTTAGAGGGATTCGGTGGTCGGGCTTCCATGGTCTCCTCCGAGGGGGTGAGTGGCATCGGACCCTTGTCCGAACCCGCTCTTCCCCTTGGAGCCTCGGCCTTGGTGAGCTCGGCTCTGACATCTGCCTCAGAGACTTCCCTTTCGGTGGTCCCTGGAGTTCCTAGTTCTTCGGAACGGGTTCTCTCGGACCTGCCTGGGAGGGAGCATTCGAGGTGATGAAGAGTGTGCTGGCCACTGGTATCAGTCAGCAGTCTGTTCATGTAGCTCCTCCCTCTATAGTGCCTGTTGACATCTCTGCCACTTCTCTTGCTACAGGACCCAGAGATCCTCCGCCTCAGGTTTCCCTATTGGGAATTTCCCCCTCTTCCGAGGATTCTCCTGATGTTTCGGGAGATCCTCCTAGGAAGAGGACTTGTAAGAGGAAACATGTAGACTCCCCCGAGTCTGTCACTTCAGATACTGACTTTGATGAGTCAGAGGGATCCCTAGATCCCCTCTGAGGATGTCTCCTTCTCAGACATCCTAGAACTCCTTAAACAGAGGAAACTGGCCCACCAACAATCCCTGTGAGGATGAGTCAGTATACCTAGAGGCGTTTGGATCTCGGCCCTCCACCTCCTGGGTGTCTCCGCCTTCGACCCCTTATGCAAGTTATTGCCCGAAGGCGTGGGCAGCTCCTGACTCTGTAGAGCCAGTCCCTAGGAGGCCTTCAAAATTTATCACTGCCCCAGGTGACAAGCAATTCCTCACTAAGGGTGTCCCCGCTGATGCCATGGTGGTGGCTGCTGCCACCAAGAAGGAACTTGCAGATCCTTCCGTACCCGTCCATCCCCTAATAAGGACTCTAGGACCATGGATAGGTGCGGTAAGCGGATGTTTTCCTCAGCGACCTTTGCTATGCGTCGCTGAATTACCTATGTCACTTCACCAGACTCCAGAGGGATATCCTCAAGGAGCTGGGTGAAGTAGTACAGGATCCTACAGCTGCAGGAGCTCAAGAAAAGATTGCTTCGCAGCTAGGAACCCTTAATTCCATTGCAAACTCCTCCATGCGGCTAATATCATATGCTGCTGATGGAGCGAGTAGAGCCGCAGGTACAGGTGTGGCTCTTAGACGCCAAGCCTGGATGCGGCTATGTGACTTTGCAGATCCTTCAAGGCGTCCTTCACAAATTCTCCCTTTGATGGGTCAGCTTTGTTTGGCCCTCAGGTGAAGGAAACTTTGACCAGGTGCGAACAGGACGGCAAGACACTTTCTGCTGTAGGAGTCCGTTTGTCCACCCCTTCTAGACCTAATCCCAAAGGACAGAAAGGTGGAAAATGTGGTTCCGTAAATCCCAAGGAGTCACGCCGATTCACGTGGTCAGTTTACCCCTAG
The DNA here is from genome assembly GCF_019279795.1 of Protopterus annectens. NCBI lineage: Eukaryota > Metazoa > Chordata > Ceratodontiformes > Protopteridae > Protopterus > Protopterus annectens. The sequence continues at coordinate 1,492,625,455 of NC_056739.1, forward strand.
AGGCAGAGGGGTAACAACAACAGACGCTCTAGAGGCAGAGGGGTCCAAAACCAGCGAAACAGAGAGCCTCTCTCTGACAAGCCCTTTCAGCATCCCTGAGATGTTGCCTGGCTGTCCCTCCTTGGAGGCAGTCGGGGGAAGATTATCACTGTACCCAGAAGCCTGGCATTCCCTCACTCAAGACAGATGGGTACAGTCGATCATATCCAAGGGTTACATAATTCCTTTCGAGGAAAGTCCTTTCCCCTCAAATTCCCTTCCAGATGTACCACCCGGTCTAAGGGAAATTGCAGAGTTAGAAGTCTCAAAACTACTGCAAAAAAGAGCCATTCAGCCAGTTACAACAGACCATTCAGAGCCCGGAATCTACTCAAGGTTCTTTTTGGTCCCCAAAAAGACGGGAGACTGGAGACCAATATTGGATCTCAGCAGACTCAACAAGTCTGTGAGGAAGACAAGATTCCTAATGGTCACTCTTCAGTCAATTCTGCCCTTCTTACAGAAGGACAACTGGATGTGCTCAATAGATCTTCAGGATGCGTACTATCACATCAAAATTCAGAGACGCTCCAGGAGATTTCTCCGCTTTCGGCTGGGGTCCAGTCATTTCCAGTTCAGAGCCCTGCCCTTTGGTCTCACTACAGCCCCCAGAGTGTTCACCAAATGCATGGCAGTGGTCACGGCTCACCTGAGACGTCAAGGATTCCAGGTGTTTCCGTATCTCGACGACTGGCTCCTGTCAGCCACCACCAGGCATCAGCTTATACAAGCCAGGAATTACACAATAAATCTTTGTTCTCATTTGGGCATCTCGATCAACTTCGAAAAGTCATCCTTATCGCCCTGCCAGTCTATTACCTTCATAGGCGCAAACTTAAACACTGTTCGGATGTCAGCTACCCTTACAGATCAAAGAGTTTCAGACATTCAGAGTCATGTCAGGATCATTCTGGCCAACAAGAAAGTACAGGCCAGAATGGTTCTAAAGGTATTAGGCCTCATGGCTGCGGCCATTACTCTTCTTCCCCTGGCTCGATTCTACATGCGCCTTCTTCAGTGGATGCTGTTCACACAGTGGTCATACCAACAACTTCCAATGCGTCACCAGATTCTGGTGACACAGACTTGCAAAGATCATCTTGCTTGGTGGATCACATCTCCTCAGGTTCACCAAGGCAGGTACTTTGTACCCCCATCCCCGATAGCCACTGTCACCACGGATGCCTCCCTGATCGGGTGGGGGGGGTCATTATCAGGGCAGGATGGTTCATGGGACGTGGCAGCCGTTCGAGTACCATCTGCACATAAATGTCCTGGAGATGAGAGCAGTGCTTTTAACGTTGCAAGCCCTCAACGACTTTCTTCCCGTAGGGACAATTGCAGTCCACACAGACAACATGTCTGTAGTTTGGTATATCAACAAACAGGGCGGAACCAAGTCCTACCCCTTGTGTCGAGAAGCTCAGACTATGGCAATGGGCGACCTCCTCTCATCGGTTTCTGGTAGCAACGCATATCCCTGGGAAAACCAACATTGTAGCGGACAGATTGAGCAGAGCTATTCTCATGCCTCACGAGTGGTCTCTCAAGCAATCTATAGCGGAAGAGATTTTTCTGGAATGGGGTCGTCCATGTTGCGATCTTTTGCTACTCCCCAAAACAGCAAATGTCCAGACTTCTTCTGCCTCTTCCTCTATCAGGCCATCCCCCAGAGACGCTCTGACCCAAGATTGGCCCCAGGGACTTCTTTATGCCTTCCTCCATTTCCTCTGATCCCTCAGGTTATCCAGAAAGCTACCGTTTTGAGAGCCAAATTGATTCTCATTGCCCCTTACTGGCCTCGACAAGTTTGGTTCCCGTTCCTCCATCATCACCTTTTGGTGCAGCCGTGGCATCTGGACCCAGTACCAGATCTTCTGATTCACCAATCGGGTCAGCTGCACCGGTCTATCCCTTCTCTCAACCTCACAGCATGGTTGCTCCACTTCCTTCCTTAGCCAGGCTTCCTTTGATCTCTAACCCAGTTAGAGACATCATAGTAGCTTCGCTAAAATCCTCTACCAGGAGGATTTATACAAGCAAATGGAAACGTTTCTCCTTTTGGGCTAAGGCCAAGAATATTGATCCTTTTACTGCCCTGTTCAGGCAGTCCTGGACTTCTTAGCAGAGATTTTTCACGCAGGCTCCTCTTCTTCCACAGTCAGAGTTCAATTGGCTGCTATTTCCAATTTTCATGTCGGGATAGCAGATCATAATATTATGTCCCATAGGCTCTGCAGGGCCTTCTTGAAAGGAATTTTCCTACTAAAGCCTCCAATCAGGAATCCTCCTCCTCAGTGGGATCTAAATTTAGTGCTGACATCCTTGATTCTTCCAGCCTTCGAGCCAGCTGTTTCTTGTTCCCTGAAATTTCTGTCTTGGAAAACGTTATTCCTAGTGGCTATTACATCGGCCAGGAGGGTGTCTGAACTTCATGCTCTTCGGTTTGACCCCCTATTTGGTTTTTCACAAAGACAGAGTATCTTTGAGAACTAACCCAACCTTTTGCCTAAGGTCGCTTCAAAGAACAATTTGAATCAATCCATTGATCTCCTGTATTTTTCCCAAACTATTCAGATAGAGCTGAACAAAAGCTACATTATCTTGATGTCCACCGTCAACTTAGATATTATTTGGACAGAACAAAAAAATTTAGAAAAGCTGGTCAACTTTTTGTTTCTTATGCGGGTAATAGAATGGGCCTTCCTGTTTCTAAAGTGACCTTGTCCAGATGGCTTTCTTCAGTCATCTCTGAAATTTATCTGCTCAGGGGAAAACAGCTGTGCTCAAAACCTAAAGCACATTTAACTAGGAGCTTAGCTACTTCTACAGCTTTTCAAGCTAGACTTCCTTTAGACACTATTTGTGCAGCGGCCACTTGGGCCACTCCTCACACTTTTGTTTCCCATTACAAATTGGACTTGGCCTCCAGGGACAGAGCCAGTTTTGGCTCTACAGTCCTCAAGAGTTTGTTCCATTGAGCCACCCAGGATAGAGGTGCTAGGGACGCGGTCCCATCAAGCAAGAATGAAGGCAAGATTGACAACTTAACATTAAGAAGTTATGTACCTACCATAACGTTCCATGTTAGTTGTCTTCTCGCCTTCTTTCTTGCGACCCTCCTCCTTCCCCTGGCCTGGACAGACCTTGTTATAAGAAACTGTTATGCTGAAGACCATTCAGACCTGGTCCTTCTTCCATCTGTAAGTTTTCTTTCTTCCTTTGGGAAGTATTTTATGCTTGGTGCTATTGCCCTTTGTCATCAAACGAGATCTGGGTACTTACCGCCTTGCATCATGGGATATGGGGCTGCCTCGAGCTGGTAAAAGTGACTCTCGAGCTTAGCAAGTGCCGAGTCGGAGCCGAGGGATCGGCTCCGAACCCATCAAGCAAGAAAGAAGGTGAGAGAAGACAACTAACATGGAACGTTATGGTAGGTACATAACTTCTTATTTTTACACATCTGTCCTTGTAGAGTGGCAGCTTTGTGTCTTCTGTTTACTCTAAGACCTATAAGGGATGTAAGTTTGTCAATACTTGTAAATGTTTAGTAAGGGTTACATTGAAAGTGTACAGATTGTAATACCATGCAGGGTTGTTTGTGTAGATGGTAGAACCCCCCCACCCCCACACCGAGTGTTGTGTGCCTTTCAGATATGTGATTAGCTACAACCTTTTTAACAGTGCTCGTAATGGTCAGTTGTTGTTGTTCAGCTGCATCTATGTGCTTGTGTTATTGAGACTATGTGCAGAGTAAACAATACTTTCCTAACATTTACTTAAAGATTCCAGATACTGATCTCTAATTGTCAGGCATAACTACAGCATACTGTATGGCCTAGGAGGAGTAAGGCTGATGCTGGAACAAGGCTGTTAATTCCACTGTTTTCCTTACTGACAGAACTATGCTTAAAACAGGCACAAGAAGAATACTAGTGCATTTTGTGGTACTTCCACATTCATCTGCCATCCAAAGGTTACAGATGCTGAAAATGAGGTGGTGCTGGATGCCCTCTGTCTCTATAGGTGATGGCTCTTTACTGTGCATTTCAAAAATTAACCCTTCTGTGACTGCACCTGGGATGCAACTGTCAGCAGTGTCAGTGATGTAGGTGATCAGGCCCATGGCTATGAAATGGTGCACCACAGGGACATGGATATGAGCTGTGCACCCACATGCATCCCTGTACTCCCTTCTCCAAATGTGCAAATGATAACTGTGCCTTGCCATTTGCACATTGATACTTGTGTTACCTATGTCTCATGCACAGCATGGCCAGTCTGTGCAGGGTAAACACAGTATGGTATTTTTATATGCATCACTTTCTTTGCAGTGTATATACTTAACTTGTGTATACTTATGATGTAAAGCTAAGTGCAATCTTCTGCCTCTTTGCTAGTGCCACAGCAGACAATGTCTGTCTCTGTCTGGCATGGTCATCCCCTGCTGTTGGTTCATCATCTGACTCCTCATCTGTATCGGCTTTCACTACCTGAAGTGCTGGGAACTGCTGGTCCTGCAAGAGGCCATCCTGCTGTAATTGCTTTTTAACTGTAATACTGTGTAACAAAGCATGCATGGTCAGTATTTTGGCACCCATGGCAGGGTTATACTGCAGGGCACCACAGATTTATTCAGATAGTGAAAGCATGCCTCCAGCAGACCAATCACTTGGTCTGTAATGTTTCTGGTTTTCGATTGTGCAAGGTTGTACCCCTGGTCAGTTTGATTGTATGGATTTCTGATGGGTATCATGAGCTATGGTTCTAGGTCATACCCAGCATCACCAACAAGCTACCCCTGCTGGTAAGCCACCCCTTGCAAACTAAAGGTACATGTCAAATGTGTGCAGTATAAGGGAGTTCTGAAAACTGCCTGGGGTTGTTTGCACACACATTTTAGATGACACCTTGTGCATTACAGAACACCTGACAGTTGATGAAGTAATACCATTTGTGGTTCATGTACATCCCTACCAGTTCTCTAGCTGAGGCCTTTGTTTCAATGTAGGCATGACTATGGCCACCAGAACCTCGGGGAAATGGGCTATATTATAGAATGTCTGCATGGAGCTGACAGGGAACCACATATGCCCCCCCCAAAAAAAAAAAATAGTTGAAGCATGGCATTGAGGAATTGATTGAGAATTCTTGAGGCAGATGACTGAGATGCCCCCACTGTGTGCTCAGTAGGTCTCTGAAAGGTCCCTGTAGCTAATATATGTAGAGCCACACATGCTTTATCTGCTTGGATAAGGTAGTACATGACCCCACCCCCCCACGTGCTGACACATTTCCACATTTTCTTGCATGATGTCACTGTTCACTTGGTAATGGTCTACTATGCCAGTGTGGTGGAGGGCATAAACTGGTAAACTTGGTTGGATTTACCCTCATGCACTGTCGGGTAAAGCAGCTACAATGAGGCCCTCTTGCAGGTGCACATTTTCAATGGCTATGGCAACCCTAAGCATATTTATGCATGCACTCTGTCTGAAAATGGGCATACAGAAGAGATACCTAAAGCAAGTGCAGCATCACTGAGCAGCATTTAGACATGTAGGAATCACTCTGCTATCTTGTTTTGCCTCATCATCATGCATGGCACTTCATTATGCATTCATTAGCATATAACACAGCCATGCAGATTCACCTTACGCAATGTTTAGAGTTTTTTGAATTCAGCTCATTTACTACACTGAAGAAAAACAGCACTTTGTCTATACATTTTATGTCATAAACATTATTTGTTCTATTATATATGTATTTCTGAGTCATAGACCTTATTTACACCACTATTTACTTATGTTTGTATCATTTGTACTCCTTTAATTTGTTATGAACCAGCAACCTCTGCTACAATACATGCTTATAAATATAAACAATAATTACATCATATGTATATAGCTGCACAAGAATCATAGTAACAGTTCATATACTTATACAGCAATACCTTCTTTTGGCATTCTAATAATTTTCATCTGTAACAGCTCCATTTATATTCATAAAACAGATAGACTTTTGAGTTTCACTGGGAAACTGTGTAATGTATGCTGTGCACCTTTGTTAAAAGATTATTCCAACAAGTAGACCTTTAAAAAGTACTATTTTATAGGTTCGTAGGCTTGTAGCCCAGGGGGGCTACTTAGGACCCTAAACCAAATTCACATTTGCCCACATGCATTTTCTTGTTAAGCGACTTGGTCAAGGTCAGTAAGCAAACAAGGGCTGAGAAACTAAACCCTGTGCCAACTATGTGACAAAAAGTGGGGCAGTGAACCACTAGTCATGTAGGATAAAGGCAAGCTGCTGTAAAGTAACATGCCTTAAAACGAGTTGAACCATACATCCTTGCCATAGTAAATCTCAAAGCTAACCTGTTGCACTAACTGACCTATTATTTCCCAAATGATATGTATGTAAAGGAGTAAAAAAGTTTTCTTTTGTAGATCTTTAATCAAAGGATATTATCTTTACTACTAGCTTTGAGAAGTGTATGGGCAATTTTGTAATTTGTTTAAGGTAGAAAATCTCCGGTGGTGGTGCTGCGGTAGTGTTGTCGTCTCACAGTAAGACACTGACCAGTTGGACTCTCAACTAGAGCGTCTTCTGCGTGGAGACATGCGTGAATGGGCGTAACTTCGTTGAAGGTTGTGCGTTAGGGCTGGCAACTCAGCACGTAAAAATCAACTGCCAATCATTAGAGGACCAGAGTTCCGCTGTGGCGACCCCTAACCAGGAAAAGCCGAAAGACACAACAACATATAAGAAGGTAGAAAGTACCTGTGTTGCCCTACCAGTTGTTGGAATCCAGATGGCCTTTTGAACTATTTGGTAGTGATGAGATAGAGCCCGTGCTAAGAAAATTAAATGACAGAGATTATCTTGAGTTGTCTGGGACAAAGTGTTATTATAAGTGGAATGTAGACAGAGTAAAGGTAAGGATTATTCATATTTGGGTTTGGGCAACAGAAAATTTCTGATGAGAGCTTTTTTGACATGCTGAGTGTACTACTTAAACTAAGCCGAGCTTCAAAATAAAGAGTATAATCCATAAGTAGGCCAAGGTATTTGTTCTACAACTTGGAGGAATGTTGTTATTGTGTGGGTCCTTAATCTTTGCAGTGGAGTTGTCCTGCAGAATTTGAGGTATGCCAAAAAAAATCATTACTGACTTTTTGACATTAATAGTTATTGTTTTGTTTTTTTTTTTTTTGACTGACATCCAGTGCAAGATAGCTGTATAGTTATCATGTAGTTTACTTTGTGGGATATTAGTAGAACAGGCAGAATTAAATAAGATTATCTAATTTGCATATAAGATTAGTTTTAGAGTTGGCAGTGCTGTTGTAAGTCATTTAGGATGACCGAGTGGAGGACAGAGCCTAAAAAGGTGCCATGGGAAACTCCAGAGGTCAGCGAATCACTATATGACAGACTATTGCTTGCATTAACTTGGAATGGTCTGTTAATTAGGTAATTGTCAAGCCAGATGATGACATTTGTACAAATGCTAAACTTTTTAAGTTTAGCTAAAAGTATGAGTGATTTACTGATTCAAATGCTCTTGCCAGGTCTACAGATATCTCACTCATTAGCAAAACATTATTCACAGTGTTGTATATTGCACTTGTTTCATAATAAAAGGATTTCAGGTGCTGAGTCCTACTCCCAGACCATGTTGAGTATCATAAAGCAAGCCATTGTTTTTTTTATATGTTCTCTGAGCTGTCTCTGTAAAATCTTTCCAAAGATTTTGGGTATGGGGTACAGCTTTGAGATTGATTAGCCAAATGTGTAGAGGAGCAGAAATGGTTTTTGGCCTCGGGTGTAGAGCTAATTTAGGTATGTTTAAATTAAGCTGCGACCAACTCTCTGATAAGTGATAAACTGAATATGAATGTAAGTGTTTTGTAGATTTGAGGAACTGCAATATCTCGTCTCTATTTTTTTATTAGTTTTTACACAGCATTTGGACATATCTCCTTGAAATAAAATGTTGAAAACTTGCTAGACTGTGACCTTGCAAGATGGTTATTATTTTTAACTGATTTAAGAAACCTGAATACTCGATTGTATTTCAAGTAGGGATTGATTATAGACTATAAACAGTAACTAATTTAACTAGATATAACAGAATCCCAGTAAAACAAAATACTGAAACAGGTGACCTTGAACTACAGTTAAGCTCTAGAGGTACTGATGGCTCTAACATTTTCTCTTCTGAAATCAGCTGTATCTACACAGAAATAATCTAGACAATAAGTTGTTGCATGATAGTTATTGTACTTAATGAACTGTAAAACAGGACTGACCTGCTTACATGCATTTCCAATGTAAAAGCTAGATAACTTCACATTCTCTCCTTGCCTCAACAAGCTTGGACATTTGTCAAATAATTAGAAATATTTGCTTCTTATATTGTTGTATAAATCGCATCATTATACACAGTAAATCAAAGCCATCAAATGTAATAGAATAATTTAAGTGATTTAAACATTGGATTGAGCTGCATTAATACATGATTTTTTTTTTTGCCACCCATGTATGTCAACAGGAAATGTCTTACTCTTGAAACTAGAAACGGTCTAAGAAAAAAGACTCATGAAATACTTCTAATACTAATTGCAACATAAAAGTAACCTGACAGCTGTAAGCTAGATGGAATTTGTTCTGTAATAATTTCTTTTGCCATTAAGATGTTCTATAATAACATTTTCCTTTGCCATTAAGATGTTCACAGAGCACATCAGTTTCATTAGTAGATTTCAAGAAGTACGCAGTGTTAAAAAAAAGTTTTGCAGTCATTTATAAAGTTATAATCATTTATAACCACAAAGTAGCTTCTTTGGTTGCACTTAAAGTGAGAAACGCAGGTCTACAAATCTCCATGGTTTAATAAACTGTGGTTTTATCTATAAATATAGTCCAACATTACTTTATTACTTGAAGGTTTTCAAACACATAATACTACAGGAACATTTACTTTGACCCCTTTGAGTGACCTGTTTTATACTAAAATATACAGTAAAGCGCTCTCATGATTGACTGATAGTTGAAGCAAAACAATCAGTTAAACCAATTCTATAATGATGCCTGATTTTTTTTTCCTTGATAGGCCTGGACATTTATCAACAGCCTTGCGTATTAAAGAGGCCAAAATAAACTAAGATGAGAGAATAAAACATAAAGCCAGACCTGGTCATTTTTTTATTTTGGCATATATTCAGGCAGCCAGGACAGATGTCCATAACTTTAAACTTTTGGGGCTTTCTGACATACCATTCAACAGAATTTGTGTTTTAATAATACATCAGATTGTTTGTCGTTATGGAATTTCCATCAGCTTTTGTCCTTTCAGTAGCTGGCCTGATAGCACCAGGTATTCTGAAGCAGTGTAGCAACTGCTTTATGTTTACCAAAAACTTTTTACTTTTACGTCAGTGATTAAATACGTGAGAGATATACATACTGAGTGAACTTGGAGGTCAGCTTATTACTTCAGAACACATTCAATAAGCACAATGCATGCTCACACAGACACACACACACACACACACACACACACACACACACACAGAGAAAAAGAAAGAGAATACATATATAGAGAGAGCGAGAGAGAGGGAGAGATGTGTGTGGGGGTGTATTTATATTTATTAGTAAGGAGAATATATATGTATATTATCTATGTATATGTGTGCATACATTTATAAGCTACACTTCATACTGATTTGAATAATTTTGCCTACCACATCAGCCTTATGGTAATAAAGGCTACTCTAAAAGACTCCAGCAACTAGAGCATTTGTAGTTCTGTGTGTTGACAGGTAAGTGCTAAACTTTGTCTTTTTCTTATGTTTTTATACGAAAATCCATACAGCTTTAATTAAAGCAAATTCATGTTTTTAGTTTGTAAGACTAAATAATCAGTGGCAGCTGGTGACTTCAAATCACAGGGGGGGGCTGCAGGAGACAGCTGAATGGGTGGGGCAAATGGGAAGGGGTGTGGCCAACTAGAAAAGGGCAGCGTTTTGCTCAAAACCACAAAACTGGGACTTTAAATACACTGCCCTGGGTGCCAAACTGTCATTATGAGAGTCCTATCAAGACAAAATGAAGTAGAGAAGAAAAAAAAATATTTCAATGCATTGGCTACATGACAGTTTACTTAATATCTAGATGGAAACAAAAAGGTTGTGAGGCATGAAAAAAATAAATTACTTTTTAAATACATTACTGGAATGCCAGTGGAAATAAAGTATAAAAAAACAAGCAGCATTCAACTCAAACCACTTCTCCTTGCAGCTCTAATTATAGTTTATTTTCAATTTTATAAAAGTACCAAGTAACATTCTGAAAGTAGCAATCTCTGTGATACCAATTACCTCACTTGTATAAATGTTTCTTATCCAAAAAAGACCTGCTGCAGTGCTGCCTGACAACAACTATCTACTTGTTTCATGGGGAAAATATGATCAAAGTAAAAAATGAACAGCAAACAAGAAACAAGTTCAAGATAAATTGCTTAAAGGATTACTGCACAGGTTATAGACCACACATGATAGATTGGCATTCTATTTAGTTTACAGGTAAAGCCTGCAAAGATGACTACAAGTCTCCAACAAATGTAATGAGACTCTGAAAATACTGTAATCTTGTCCTTTCTTACAAATACTGTCATATGTATTTCAACACATAAGGCTTATACGTTATCTAGTTATGTAAATATTCTCTGCATGACAACAACAAAAGGGCTTTCAGTGTTGATAATTCTTTAACAGTATGTTTATTAAAACTTACTTGCATCTTACAATCCCAGACAAGCTTAGTTGATGGTCTTTAAAGCATTGCTACTTAAACACAGAGCAACATGCACTGCACCAACATGCATTTTCTGAATAATAATAAGCATAAATCAACAGTATAAAAATATGACATAAAACCAGAACATTCTGGAAAATCAAGGATAGATAAAAAGCCACTGTAGTACTTGTGTCTACCCTGGATGGGGGGATGCTTTGCACACTTACACTGCATAACAGCTCCTTGCCTTGCTTGGACACATCCAGAGTCATTACATGGGGGAGTGGGGCACAACAAGTATGTCACAATTTGAAATGTCTCTGGCTGACGGTGATGGCCTTGACATATTTGTCATACCTCTCAACCTCAGAGGAAGAAATCTGGAAAAAGCCATAAATAAAAGTGGGACAAGGGCCCAAAAATAAGGATAAATTTTAAATATTGTTCTTATAAACCTAAAAAGATAATAGTAGGCCTTGCATTAGTGTGGATTTCCTGAAGGGTATAAAATCTGAAACTCAAATGTCTGTCATTATTTTCTAACTTCAGTCTTTAATGATTTGCCACTAATTTGACAGAAAACCACAATGTTATGAAAAACGACCAAAAAATATGATGCAAAAATCTAAAATAGTCATACAATGCAGCTGGGATCCTGTCAAAAAAAGGGATACTTTTTTAATATTAGTACTGTTAAGTTGAGCAGCTAACAAAATAAGAGAATCTACATGCATTTCTAAAACAAAAGTAATCTGTAACGCTGATCATTACAATTATTTATTAATTGTAAACCCTCCATGTTTCTTCCAAAATTGCCATTTTGCAGAGGGATTATTAGGGAGAGAGCAACATTTTGAGCCAAAACTGGGGACATTTGAGAGGTTTGGATATACCTAATTCTATAAAGTGATTTATTTGTGCATACCTCTCAACCTCTTCATGCAGGAAATCTGGACAAGGCCAAATATATTGGGGGAACAAACAGCACTAAAAATTGCTCTTGTATAAACTTAGACAGTTGATAGAATAACAGGTCTTGCTTTAGCATGCATTTTTCTGAAAGGTATGAAGTCTGAAACTCAATGTATGTCATTATTAAGTGACTTCAATCCTAAATGATTTGTCAGAAAACCACAAATTTAATGAAGAACAAACCAAAAATAAGAAGCAAAAATCTATTCATTCCCAAAAATCTGGACAGTTTTGAGGTATAGTTCAGCCGGGAGAATTGTGCGGCAGAAATCCTACATGACGGACTTAGCTCCCTAAGTGTGGACAATAACCCCCCCCCCAAAAAAAAAGATCTAAGAGAAGTGATTGCTTCAATCTGGCTTCATCACTTTCAGTAGCATTCAGACTCAGTGAAAATATTCAGTAACAAAAAATGTTTGTGCTTGTAGACAGTTAATTTAACTGATTCCTAATCAAACACATCCAACCAAGAACTGGGAGGGTGCGCACCTCAGCTGATCAGATAATCAATAAACACCTCCCTGATTTGTATTAAATTATATTCCTTGTATAATACAGTACAGTTGTTAGAGGGTTTTTTAAATTTGCTTTGAACATTTTTCCACTATACAATGAAACAAAATGCATGCACCAGTAATGACAAAACTGCCCAATTCAGAACATTTCCATCATAAAAGTCTACTTAAACATCTATAATCCACCAGTATCAGTAAATATGCATAATCTCTGCAGAAGTAAAAGTCATCTAAATAACTCCACATTAAAGAGATCTATAACTAATGAAGAGGTCGCTGCTAGCAAACAACTTTATATTTCATCTACAAATAAAGGGCCTGTTGCCCTTGAGGAATAAATTGCCTATGTTACATTAAAAAAAATGATAAGCTAGTAATATTGCAATAGGAAATGGATGGCAAACTGAAAACAGATTCATAGTTATTAGGTATCTCCACCAAAGAGGACATTCTCTGGACTGCATTCAGTATCAGCAATGCATCTACATACTGTGGGATTAAAACCCACAAACTTCTGCATCAAAAGCAAGTACACTACATGTTGTGCTATTAACAATGCAAGTAGACTCAACATAAGCAGCACTAAACTTCTCTTCAAGCTCTCAACTCCTTGTAAAATCCACTCGACACTCAGCTGTATCTCTCAACTTTGCAGCATAAAAAATCTGCAAAAAGCCAAAATTTACTGGGGGGAGACAAAAGCCCAAAAACCAGAGACACATTTTAAACATTGCTTGTAAAATCTTGGAAAGTTGCTAGAATAAAATGTTATGTTACCACTATGCATTTCACTGCCAAGTCTTGAACCCAGGGCCCTATACACTAAGGGTTAGAGCAATATACTACTATGCCATATAAGCTGTTTCTTGAACCATATGAAGATTGAAACTGAAATGTCTATCATTTAGTGAATTCAGTTCTCACCGTAGCTTTCAACCTCTTAGCACAAACCACCTGGACAAAGCCAATTATAGGGGAATACAGCCCCCAAACCTATTCATTGAATTCAGTTCTCAATTCTCACAATAGCTCTCAACCTCTTAGCACAAAAAAACCTGGACAAATCCAATAATGGGAGAATACAGCCCCCAAAATAGGAACAATTTTCAAATATTGATCTTATAAACTTAGAAAATTGCTAGAATAAAAGGTTTTGCCTAGTGTTACCATGTATTTTCTGAAGAATATGAAGTCTGAAATTTAAATGCCTGTCATTAAAAATCCAGAAAACCACAAACATATGAGGCAAAAATCTGTGGTGGTGGTGGGTAGGGCATTTAGGCTCTTGCTACCTGTATCCAAGGTACAGGGTTTGAGACTGCATAACTCTAGCCACCAGGAATATCCAGTTGAGGCATTTCTCTCTCTGTCTCTCTCTCACACACACACACACACACACACACACACACACACACACACACACACACACACACACACACACACACACACACACACACACACGCACACACACACACACACACACACACACACACACACACAAGTTCCCTAGTTGCAAGCAAATCTAAAATGAATACACACCAGTTCCCTACTGTTGCATACAAAGTCAGAGCTTGCTTCCGAACACACATACCCTTGCAAAATACCTGTATATATTCCCAAGTCACAGCTTGCTTCCAAGCTGAGCCACCAGTTCCCAAGTAGCAGAGCAGTCAATAAAGTCCACTTTGAGAGTGATTGCAGAGCTTTCTGACATAAAGTCCTGAGACAGAGCTTGCTTCCGAGCTGAGCTGCCAGTTCCCTAGTAGCAGAGCAGTTAATAAAGTCCGAGCCAAGAATGGTTACAGAGCTTCCTGACAAAAATAAAGTCCAAGCTGCCATTACTCTCTTGCAGCAGCAGTCCGAGAGTGCGTGTGTGCTGGGAGCCAATCGCAGTGTGTCAAATGTGAGCCGGGGAGTGACTGGAGCCAACCAATTGCTATGTAGACTGCAGACATTGCACTCCATTCTCCTTGCAGTCTATCCAGTTTGTAACCACATAGACTTCTGGGGCATCTACACTGAGCATTTCTTTTGTTATCTGGACTGGTTAGATGGCAGTCTGGATAGGGAAGCACACATGCCCTGGACTGCAGCTAGTTTTCTGTTCTTTACAGCTGGGGGGGGGGGTTTAGTCCTGCAATCCAATAGTATGAGCCGCCCCTGTAAATAATCACTCCACCAGGTTTAGTAATGTTTTAACACAAACCTTACCAACATTATGTAACTGACCCATAAGCCATTTATTATTAGGTCACCCCATATTTTCTAAACAAACTATAGATGAAAGCTAGGGAAAACTATATTGCATGCCAACAGGTTACACATTAGAGTTAGACTTTTTTTTAAATGTGTATGCTAACCATAGTACATAACAAAAAGCATAAATACTAAACAAAAACAAATAACTTGATTAAAAAATTCTAAAGATGTAGTTAAAACATCAAATCATTTCAAATAATTGAAAATGAAATAGTAAAATTAGTATTATTAAGATCTCCTTAAGAGCTCTGTGTCAATTAAGATATACATATCGAAACAACTTAAGGGTCCTGTGGGATGATGTTTTGGTATCACATGCCAGTCTCAGGGAGGTTAATAAATTTCACAGAACTGTCACTGCCAATTTAATGGCTAATAAATTTAGTATAAATTTGACATCTGCGATGATTGTCTAAAGCCCTATGATCCCTATATCTCTCAAATCCCTCATCATTTGTTAAGAATATGTACTGAAAGTGCTGTCAAAACTAAGAGCAGTTCATCCATGGGACCAAGTAGATTATCACGCAGTACTAAACATACCTGCTGGAACTTTAACATAAATTGTGTAATCTGAGCATGCCGATAGATTTAGTCCTAGAAGTATGGTATTCATTACTGGTGATGTTCTTACCAAATTAACATTCTAACAAATCTATTCTGCTACACAGTAGTTACACAAAGAAGAGCATAGAATCCTTTGAAACCACTCCACTTGTAAACCTGTGTGTGTGTGTGTGTGTGTGTGTGTGTGTGTGTGTGTGTGTGTGTGTGTGTATGTGTGTGTGTATGTGTGTGTGTGTGTGTGTGTGTGTGTGTGTGTGTGTGTATATATATATATATATATATATCTACATACAGTATATACTAACTACACCCTAGTGGCAGGAGTGTGCAGTTAGAACTTGTCTGATTGAAGACTGCTGGAACAGTGCTCAGTTTTGAGCTTTTTTACTGTTTAATTGGGTAATTTGTTTAAATCATTTTGCTCGTTTACTATTGTTATTTAAAAAATTGCACTTTATTCATCTGCTTTTACTGAATTTGTGTTTCTTCCTACTTTATTACTTTATTTTGCTTTTGCTGCTTGTTCTTAAAAGTACTTAATTGCATTTATTCTGCCGCATTTATTACTGCTAGTTAGTAGCCTGATTAAATTGTAACTGTTATTCTAAGCCTTTGGTTGAAGCACTTGGGCTTCAGACCAGTTGTTTTACATTAAGGTTTGTGGTCTGCACTGTTGGGGCAGGACAGGTAGCTTACATTCTTCTAAGTTGGGAGTTGCTGATTGAATGCTCAGTGTCTGTTATTCTAAAAGTGTATTAGTTCTGGTTTAAGCACTTGGGCTTCTAGCCAGTTATTTTACACTTGTGGGAGGAGAGGGTAGATTCTGCCCTTCTGAGCTGGGAGTTTCTGGTTAAAGGCTTATTGTGCCTGCTTATTTGAATTGTTCCTTTCTGAAATTGGTATGCCTTGGTTGCTGTAGCATAGACTAAATTCAAACCTGCTGAATCTAGCTTTGGTTGTATAACTTGAGCACTAATCCAGACCATCTTTTTTTGGAGAAGGTTCCCCTGCACCCTAGTGGTAGGAGTGTGCAGTTAGAACTTGTCTGATCCAAGACTGCTGGAATGGGGCTCAGTTTTTAGCTTTTTATTGGTTAACTGGTTAATTTGTTTAAATCAGTTTGCTCATTTGCTACTGTTATATTAAAAAAAATACACTTTATGCATCGCCGCTTAGCTAGGGTTAAACTATTCCCAGCACCATAAAGTCTTCTGTTAAAATTTTCCCTTAGAACTAGCCAGTTTTTTAGTTTTAGTACTCAAATTTGTTTCTTTGAGCTCAGCACTTGTACAGAACCCATTGTAAGCACTAAATAAGCTACAAATTACTACAACACTCAACTTTCCTCACTTGTCTAGAGGAAAACAGTTTTTAGTACTTAATAAATAAGCACCTATCCAGGCATGTCTAAGGGTCAGCTCCCAGTGTTTTCTCCTGTCTACCTGATGAATCTGGGCATTTTGGGGCAATGCAGCAATTGCCTCGTGTACACAGACAATCCTCTCCTCTTAACACCCAACACTACAACCTGTGAGAGATGCACTTATATAGCCAAGCTGGAAGCAAAGCTCTCTTCAGCCAAGACTGGACTAGACAGTCAAGAGGAGAAGGTAAACACTTGCACCACACCACACTCATCACATAGTCCCTCAAAACCTACACCACCAAAACAAACACATAGAAACACAAAACACACATCTACAATCACGGAGGCTCTCAATAAAAATCTGCTCAAGCAACAGAGACTTCCAAAGCAGAAACGCAAGCAACCCGGCACCTCCCAACACAACCTAAATGACACATAACCCACAAACTCAGTGTGCCACTCAACCACAGCCCATAAGGCATAACAATGTACCCAACACTCTAGTCATAGGTGACTCTATAGTCAGGCACACTGGTGTTCCACTCACCAGGCTAAACAAGGAGAAAGTTACTGTCAGCTGCCTATGGTGTACCAGGATCCACCACATAACACACACACTCAGGTCACTCCGCAATAAGTACAAATATGACTCTTTCATTGTCCATGTTGGTGTGAATGACCTCAGACATACCTCCCTGGACTACATGAAAAGAGACATGGAGGAGCTCTCCGAGCTTGTAGCCCAGGCAGGTATGACCCTAGCCCTGAGTAGCATCCTGCTATCACCCAGAATGATACCACAGTACAAGGACAAAATGATTGACTTCAACAATTGGCTAAGCTTCTGGTGTCATTCTAAGGGGATCCAGTATCTGTCTGCCTGGGATGACATGATCGACAGACCACAATGCTTTGCCTGAGATGGCCTGCACCTGTCACCCTTGGGATTCCAGATACTGGCTAAGGCTCTTGCCATCCCTATAGTGCCTTTTTTAGGCAAGGTTCAAATGAAAAATTCACCACCGTATTAGGTACAAGCAAGGAAAATCTGAGGGTAATGCTATTCAATGCTAAAAGTCTAAACCTCAAAATGCATTCACTCGAGGCATTCCTTAAAATGGAGAACATCGACATCTGTGCAGTGACAGAGACCTGGTTCAAGGCTCCCAAGAGCATCCCTACATTACCAGGCTATAATTCATACGACATCTTTCGGCCACCTAACCTGGATCGAAACACTAAAGGCAGAGGCATGTCCATATTCATTAAGGATATCCACACCTCCAGTCTAGTTGCTCAGCATAATGCATCTGAGATTATCCAAGTGCAACTAAGTCTGTGCAAGATCGCAATCCATATTGTAACTTTGTACAGATCCCCCACCATGGCTCAGGATCCCAACTCCTCATTTCTTGATACACTGGAAAATATTAGGGTACAACCCAGCACCCTAATAATGGGCAGTTTCAACTACCCCACCATTAACTGGGAAAACTACTCATGTACCAACTCTTTTGCTCAACATTTTCTGGAATTCATACATTCCAACGTCTTGGATCAACTTATCCACACCCCCACCAGGAGCAGCAGTATCCTAGACATGGTCATTACCAACATGGGCGACCTGTGTTCCACACCAGAAGTCAATTCCTCGTTGGTCAGATCCGACCTCAAGCTAATCACCCTAGACACCCACATCCCACCCCCCATTAGGGAAATCACCGTAAAAAATGTCTCCAAAGCCAACTTCATGCTTCTTAAGACAGAAGTGGCAAACATCACGACACCCATGCAGATGGACAATAGAGGTACGACTGCTGAGTCCTACACAAATGCACTTTATAAGCACTTACACGAGTGCATGGATCGTGCTTTCCCTAACAGAACCAAGATGCTATCCTCCAAAAAGAGGAAGTCAATCTAGTGGTCCCCTGCCATAAACAAACTCTACAACAGAAGAAATAAACTGTTGCAAAAAAGAGTAAAATCCCATGATTGGAGGAACTCCCTGGCCAGCCTTAGTAAGAAGCTGAGATCCCTCATAAAATCCTCCAAAGCTAGTTATGAAAACAAAATTGCCACTGATTCTAAAGACAGCCACAAAGCATTCTATAGCTGTGTCAAGAATCTCAATGACAACACTCAGATCTTCTCTGTGTTACAGCACAATGGCACTAAATATACAGAAACAACTGATATTGCCAACATCCTGGCATATAGGTTCAGTGCTAATTTTATCCCCCTCTGACCCCCTAAAGGGTCCATCTGTATACCGGAAGTATGCAATGTTCCTGTAATCACAGTTGCACAGGTAAAATCCGCACTCTCCAAAGCTAAGAATACAGCATCCATGGGACCTGACAACATCCCAGGCTGCATTCTACATGAACTACAAAATGAACTGGCACCCCACCTACGCACCATGCGAAATCATAGCCTCACCTCAGGCTTTGAGCCCACTGAATGTTGCACAGCAATGGTTATCCCACTCCACAAAGGGGGAGCCACTACCGACCCCGGGAACTACTGCCCCTTTAGCCTAACGAGCCTGGTCTGTAAGACCAAGGAACATATCATCATGGAACTTATAAACAAAGACATTGGTAATTTTCAAACTCTGGACCCCATCCAGTTCGGGTTTGTAAAAGGCAGATCATGTCTCCTAAACCTGATAGACTTCTTTGAAGCAGTCACCAAAGCCGTAGATGAGGGTAAGGTGGTTCACACAGCCTATCTAGATCTCGCCAAGGCTTTTGACATCATCCCCCACTATGGAATTATAGATAAACTCACTAAACTAGGTATAAATTCCTATGTCACAAGATGGGTTGCCAACTGGCTCACTAACGGAACCCACACTGTGAAAGTTGCAGACTCCAAATCCAACTTCAGACCAGTGACAAGTGGAGTACCACAGGGTTCAGTCCTGGGTCCTCTCCTGTTGGGTATCTACTTTTCTGAAGTACAGGTTAACACAGTAGGTCTTTGGCTAACGAAGTTCGCAGATGACTGCAAACTAGGAGCCATAATCAAAACTCCTAATGATGTGGACATCCTACAAAAGGGCCTCACTGAGTCAGATGCCTGGTATCAAAGCCATGGCCTCAAGCTCAATGCCAAAAAGTGCAGTCATCCCATTTGGTAAAAACTCTGTACTCATGAGCTACCACATAGGTGGTAGTCTGGTTAACATCGAAATTGTGATAAATGACCTTGGGACACAGGTGGACAGTAGTCTCTACATTGGTAATTACATCACCACAGTAGTCAGGAAATCCTTGTATGTGGCACACCTCATCACAAAAGGTTTCTCATCCAGGAAAAAAGAAGTAATTGTTCCCTTCAACTCATCACTCATTAGACCCATCACAGAGTACAACTCCCCTTTTGGTATGTACCTCACAAGACATCTAAAACAACTGGAACGGCCACAGAAATGCCTCACAAAGAGGATTACTGGCCTCAAACATATGCCCTATGCAGACCATCTCAAAAAACTCCAACTTTACTCCGTTGCATATCTCCTACTCAGAGGTGATCTCTGCCTAACATGCAAAGCTATGTCAAACCCAGAGCTGTTGGACATGCTCCACTTAAAGAAATCGCAATCCCTCCGAGCCACATGCTCTAGGGACTTAAACCTTGTCACCACAATAAACAGAACATGCTGGAGGGATAGATTCCTGTCCCAGAGACTTCCCATACTCTGGAACAAACTACCCGTCTATATCAAACAAAGCTCCTCATTATCACTCTTCAAGAAAAATCTTGATGATTGGATGGGAAATGGGAAATTCACCCCAGGGATCACATCACCTCTGTGGCTCTGCTCAACAGGGGCGCAGGAAAATAATTTTCTTCGGTGGCGAAAACCAGGGTACCTTTTTGGCTAGCTTATATAGGTCCTAGGGCCTATAGCCTAGTACCTACCCATGAACTTATATATATAGTATATATATATATATATATATATATTTATATATATATATATATATATATATATATATATATATATATATATATATATATATATATATATATATATGTATATGTATGTATATGTATGTATGTGTGTGTGGGTATGTGGGTGTATATATATATTTATATGCACCTGAAACCATTGGTCTGCACTTTCATACTATCTCTGTAGCCAGCTTAGTAGAAATAGGCATTCTGAGACAATGTAGAAACTGTCTCATGTTTCTGACAACCACGTAATTCTCAAACAATTTGATAGATCATGTGAGAGATATACTTTCTAGAAAATCTGTGGAGGCACGGCTCTCACATATAGCCACTAAATTACCAAGCAGGTTGTCAGAAACACAGAACATTTCACAATACCTGCCACAGATACTACAGGACAAGCATATAGACCCACATAAGCTGAGTCTCTTAAAAGTAATCAAATCCAAAACAAAAACCTAAAGGTGTTCCAGATATAGTAATTACATTAAATACCCTTAGCAACCTCAAAAACACACTACCAAAGCAACACCCACCACAACACACTCGGCCTCAACTCACAGTGTGTCTATGTCTATGTCCATAAAGCAGACCTCCATACAATCCAACATTTTGGTCATAAAAGACTCCATTGTTAAACACACTACTTTCCCCAGACTGATCAAGGAGAAGGTTATGGTCAATTGCCTTTCAGGGGCCAGAATTTGCCAGACCGCACATGAACGCATGACATTGAACCACAAGTACCAGTATGAGTCAGCCATAGTCTTTGTGGGAGGAAATGATCCAAGATGTACCTCTCTGGAATATATGAAGAGAGAGACATGATGGAGGTCTCAGACTTTATGCCAGGATGGTATGACCTTAGCCTTGAGCAGCATTCTGCCTTCACCAAAGATAATGCCACAGTTTGAATAAAAAGTAATTGATTTTATTAATTGGCTTAGCTTTTGGTGTCATTCAAGGCAAATATTTGTCGGCATGGGAGGATATGGTTGACAAACCACGATGGTTCACCAGGGATGGTCTGCACCTGTGCCCCTCTAGGCTTTTAAATATTAGCCAAAAACTTGCCCACCCCTATAGAGCCTTTTTTAGGCATTGCCAACCTGATAAACAATCTGACATAGCTAAACCAACCCAAGCTATTGTAAAGGTCATAGTGCTCAATGCCAGGAGTCTAAACAAAAAGCTCCACACTCTGTAAGCTCTCCTCACCCTGGAGACTATAGATGTGTGTGTAGTTACCGAGACATGGTTTAAAGCTACAGAGAGCACCTTGGCAGTGCAGGGCTATAATTCCTTCCAGCAGATAAGCCAAGGCAGGTCAAGCAGTATTACACACTTGAACATCTTCACGTACAGTCCCATACCACATCCTTGCAACCTACAGGTCTCACTGTATGAACCAGGAAACCCATATCAAACTCAAAAAATAGGCCAGCCTGGTAGAATCCCACCATCAGTAGGTTGTATAAAAAGGGAAGAAAATCATGGCCAAAAATAGAAAGTGCAATGTCCAGCAAGCTGAGAACACCCTTATCTAACTAAGTAAACAACTCAGGGGACTACTTAAGTCTACCAAATCCTAATTTGAGTTAAAAAGTAGCCTCCCAGTTTAAGGACAGCCACAAGGCATTTTCAGAGTTGTCCAGCAACTCAAAGACAATACAAAACAATGTGCCACAATAATTATAAATGGATTCACTTACACTGAGCTGGATGATATAGCAAATCTGCTGGCAGATAAATTTAGTTCCAATTTTACCCTGCTTTCATCCCAGCCATCTCTGAAGAAATATCCCCAATCGTTTCACCCCCAACTATCACTTGGAACATGTCCTCAATGCCCTTTCCAAGGCCAAAAACACAGCATCAATGGGACCTGATAATATTCCAGGATGTCCCCTTAATAGCATGACACACAACCTATTGAGCCACCTTTTGGAACAAATCAGGTCTTTCCTCCATGCAGGCTTCATGCCAAGCAAATAGAAGGCTGAAATTGCTATCCTTCTGCACAAGGGAAGGCTATATACTGACCAGGGAAATTACTGATCCATAAGTTTGACTAGTCTCTTATGTAAGGTCATGGAAAGAATAATCATGGATATGATAAATGATGACATAGGGAGCCTTCAAACATTGGATACAGCACAGTTTGGTTTCATCAATGGTAGGCCATTCCTACTCAACCTGGTGAACTTCTTTGTGAATATTACCAAAGCAGTGTAAGAGGGTAAAACAGTGCATAGTGCCTACCTCAACCAAGCCAATGCATTCAACACATTACTCACTTGGACATTGTTGACAAGCTCATGAATTAGGTACAAGTCCCTATGTCACCTGCTAGATAGCCAGCTGGCTCACAAATAGGACAGAAGAAGTCAGGATTGGTGTGTCCATCTCCAGAAAAGCCAGTCACTAGCAGAGGCCCCCATGGATTGGTGATGGGCCACTCCTTTTTGGCATCAATTTTTCTGAAGTCAGTGCCAACATGATAATTGCAGTCTTAAAATCAAAGGCACAAACATCCTCCAAGAGGGTCTAATACAGACTAATAACTGGTGCCAAAGGCAGGGACTAAAACTAAATACCAAAAAAATGCATAATATTATCTTTCAGAAAGATGACCACTCCTGGAAATTACTACATTGTTAATACACCCCTAAGAGTTGGCCCTGTCGTCAGGGATTTGGGAACGCATGTTGACAATGACATGACCTTTGATCATCATGTGTCTACTGTAGTAAAGAAATCATTCTACATTACAGCATTTATAAGCAATGATATGACACCTACATCCAAATATTTCATTGTTCTGTTGTACTAGGCCCTCATTAGACCAAATACTGATTGCAGTGCCCCCTTCGGTATGTACCTTACCAGACAAATTCAACAGCTGGAGTGTCTACAGAGGTAACTCACAAAAAGAATACATTGTACAGACATGGTCTATGCAGACTAACTCAAAGCCTTATACCTGTACTTGCCCTCCTACAGACAACTGAGAGGTGAGTAATGCCTGGTTTTCAAAGCATCTTCTGATCTAGTCCTTATGGACCTGTTGCATATTCACAAAACAAATACCATCAGAAGCAGCTGATCTAGGGACCTAAACCTCATCTGCAACATAAATAAGACATGTTGGAGTGAAAGGTATGTGTCTCAGAGACTATCTCTTATCTGGAGCAGGATTTCCATTGATATGAAGCATAGTTCCTCCCTGCACCCATTCAAGTGTAACTTGGATCAGAGGGTGAGAAAATGTAAATATACAGTTGGTCTGCCACCTATCTCTCTATTAAAAAGAGGAAGCTTGTAAGTACTCAGTCACACATACCCAAGCTATACCCCCAGTAGCATGATGTATCAACACCTGTCAAATGCATTTTGAAAGCATGGCTAAGCTTAAAAAGACCCATTAGTGCTAAATGAACCTATAAAGATGGCACTACTATCAATCCTGTAATCTATAGGCCCATCAGCCTGACAACTCTCATTTTACAGTCATGGAAGAAATTACAACCGACTTGATTAAAACTAACATTACAAATCTCATTAGGGTAGATTTACAGGAATTTGGATTTGTAAAAGGCAGATACTTTCTAATGAACCTGGTTAACTTCTTCAGAAAGGAAATACAAGCTGTTAACAGTCATCACACTGTACACACAGACAATCTTGATTTGGCCAAGGTATTTGACACTATCCTCCTTGTTAACAAAATCAGTAAACTAAAAATGTTACAGAGAGACCCGTATGTGATAAGATGGATAGTGACTTGGCTAAAGGACAGAACCCACATGGTGCAAGTAACAAGGGCAGCATCAAAGAACATAAAGGTAACCCATTGTGTCCTGCAGGGTCCACTGCTAGGACTGCTTTTGTTTGGCATTTACTTCACTGACCTACACACTAAAAAACAAGGCCAATGGCTAACCAAGTTTGCAGATGATTGCAAACTGGGAGTAATTTATAATGTCCATCTATGGCACAGAAGCCCTCCAGCAGGAACTTGGTTTACTGAAAATGTCCATAATTAAATGCTAAAAATGCAGCGGTGTTACATTTGGCAGACCCCCCCCCCCCCCACAGCATATAGCACTGACAATAACCAACTTCAAAGTGAAAATATAATTAGAGACCTGGGAACCCTCACCTTTGATCACCTTGTAGCAATGGTTGTCAGGAAATCCTTACACTTGCGGCACATCTGATCTCCAGGGGAACATCATCCAGATCTAAAGATATTAAGCAATGATCAGACTAGTTGTAGAATACAATGCTTCCTTTGGGATGTACCTCACCAAACATATCAAAAGGTGGAAAGACTAAAGAGGTTCCTAACAAAGAGGATCACAGACTTAAAATACCTAAGCTACCAGAAAATCAGCACTGTCCCTCTTTTCTGTGTTTTATAGGCTTCTCACAGGAGACCCATGCCTTGCCTTCCAAGCAATCAGGGACCTAGTAGTCTACGATCTCTTGTACCTTCATTAACCTAAAAGTCCTACAATTACCAGAACAAAAGATCTAAACCTGCTTCAGCAGATCAGTAAAACATGGCAGAGAGAGATTTATTACTCACCGTCTCCCACACATCTGGAATAAACAACCCTGCAGATAAAGTATAGTGATACCTTCCTTCAAATGGGAACAAGACAATAGGATGGTATTTATAAATTCACCCTGGTCTTGATTCGCTTATCCCTCCTTGAGTAAGGGAGAGGCACAGTCTAAGATGAGAACAAGGTGTAATGTTTGCAAGACTCAGTAGCCTTGAACCTTGCATGATTCAGATGATGCCAGTAATTTCTCAATATGCATTCCTCATCAGACCTATAAGTGAATACAATGTATCATTTACCATTTATCTCTCCAGATATCTTGCCAAGTTAGAAAGGCCCCAAAGATTCCTAACCAATAATTTTTTTGGAATGGACCCCCTAAGCTACCCTGGTAGCTTAAAAGCCCTCTCGCAATATTTTATTTCATACAGACTTTTTTTTGCAGTAGCCTTCTACACAATTCTGTACCATGCCCTGCTTAATCACATGCAGAAGACCAGCAGCATCACAAGTATTTGACCCAAAGGCCCTAACCTTAATCACCAAATAAATAGAACCTGCTGGGATGTTAATCCAACATATTCTCAATTTGTAGAATAGACTTCCTCTGCATGTCAAACAAAGTAACGGATTAGCTACGTTTAAGGCAGCCTTGACAAATGGATAAGTATTTCTTAAATTCACCCATATGATATGTAGCATGTCTGTCTATGACTGAGAAAGATAATCATTAAGTATATTGTGCTAACATTATCTATGTTTCTCATTGTCAATCTAGATGACATACCGAGCATATACCTATGAATTCTAAAACTATAGCATTAAACATGCCTGGCAATGCCAGCCTCCACTACAATACAACCACTTAGCCAGTCTTACCACACTGTACTAGTCAGTAAGGAAAGGGGAAGAAAAAACAGACCTGGTTAAACACTTAAGAAAGATGGGAAATCACTGATGTTCTTTCACCTTTAACCCAAAACACTGCAAAGTCTCTACTTCTATGTGATATGCAGAAGCATGTGTTATACTCACTTCAGCAGTCTAGAGGAAAGCTGGGAAATGAGACTGGGGGTAGGATGAGGCAGCTTTAAAATTATGGGCATGGCTCACAGAAGCAAGTGCTGTTAAAAAGGTATTAAAATGAAGTGTGCACCACTCTAAAACTAGCATTTTTCTGTGCCAGATTTTGACCTGAACTGGAGCTGAACTGCAGCATAAGTAGTTAAAGATGTAAGGTCCATACCTCTGAACCTCTTAGTGCAAGAAATCAGGACAAAGCCTGACAAAATGGGGGGACAAAGGCCCAAAAATAGGGACATATTTTAAATGTTGCTCTTATAAATGTAGAAAGTTGCTAAAGCAACAGGGTTTTTTTTAGCTTATATTTTCTGAAGGATTTGAAGATTGAAACTTAAATGTACGTCATCATTTAGTGACTTCAGTCCTGAGATCATCCACAAATTTTATGAAGAACAGACCAAAAACATGAGCCAAAAATCTGAACAATTGAGAGGTATGGTGAGGTCATTAGAATGTGAAAGCATGAGGCAATTGTCACGTACATAGTAAGACATTAGTCCTTCATTCTCCTCCTGTGTAAGTGTGGTACCTTAAGCTACGTCCCGAGTAATACACCATATTTCAAATGGAAACACTGTCACTGCTCAATTAAGCTTGTATTAGTAGAGTATTATTGTATTTTGGATGAACAGTATTTTGACACTTCATAAGAACAAAGTGACTGAAACATGGTTGCATTGCAGATTAATTGTTTTACTCTTGGAAACTTCCTTACCGAGTCAGTTTACTTTCAGAAGGATTATAAGGCAATGTGACTTGTATAGAGGACTAATAACGTTACTTATGCATTAGCAGACTGCCATTGGATGGAGATGCATTCACAGGATAGCACACTTCATTACAGCAGTGGAAAGTAAAAGCCAGATATAGGTTACATGATCTGGCTTCCCTAAACTTGTTCAGGCTTAAAGAGGTTAAGATTTCAATTCACTGAATACTGTTCCCCCGTGCTGAACTCCTAAATGCTGTTTCTCATAGGAAATCCATGGCAGTGTGGCTTCAATTTGCTCACTGGGAGTGATTCATTTTTATGGGAGCTTTTCTTTTTTTCCTGCTGTTATGTGGAGGAGTGGAATGCAGGCGGCTTGCCTTAGAAAAAAAAAAAAACTTTTTGCATGTGTTTTGTTGATGTAAAGATTTCATTAGTGTGATTAAGATGACAGAAGATTTAAGGAACTTAACCATGACAAAATGAAGGGAAACATGACTAAATTTCCCCTATTTTACATGATTATAAATATTATTGTGGGAGTAGCTGCTTGTCCATTCAGGGGTAATGAAGCAGAATTTAAGTACTGATACTGCAGTTCATCTCCAGTGCAATTCTACATTTCTCATTGGCAGGTGCATGTTACTATTGTTTGGTGTATATGCTTAGGTGTCTAGGTAGAGAGAGAGAGAGAGAGAAAGAGAACAAGAGATAGATAGATAGATAGATAGATAGATAGATAGATAGATAGATAGATAGATAGATAGCCCTTAATGCCCACCACATAACTTATTCTTGCCTTTCTACATCTGATTTGAAATAATACCTCTAAAATGGGGTTATCCAGCTCAGATACAGTCTCAGTAGCTCTCAGCATGAAGGACGATAATGCTCATTACCCTTTTCATATGCCCCTATTATTTATCTCTTACCTCACATTTACTTCTCTTGACATAGCAAGGTATATAGGTCCTTTTCATGTTCTAAAAGCTTTGAGACTTTTCCCCTTTCCATGTGGTGCCACCTTATTTCTTTTATCCATATGCAAGATCTTAAACATACTGTTTATTGTTATTGTTGCTGCACAAAAGTTGCCACAAGTCCTTCCTTAAAGTGTGCAGATTTTGTTGACTTTCTAGTTATTCTTTCTGGAATATAATCTTTACTATGGATGCATCTGCTCTACCAAACTGAGCAGTAATGGCCCCACTCCCATTCGCTGCAAGAGCCTGGTAGTGACTATGCAGCTTCTGGATGTCACCCTTTATAACAGTTTGTTGCTTGCCAGTTGTCCTGTCCTTCTCCCTCTTTCTACCACATTCTTAGGTGTTACAAAGAGTGAGGCCATTGTCTGTAGTTCCTTGTTTTTGAAGCCAGTTTTGAAATCCAGTCAACTGAAGTAGTTTGTCCACCACCATTCAGTTCATTGGTGACATAACTAAAAAAAGTCACTGCATTCACTGGCAGCCTACTAGTGTAGAGATGAAGTATTTGTTTGTGCTGTAAACAGCATGGGCTTGGGAACAGACTCAAGCTGAGGGCAGGGAAGACTGAACAGGTAATGTTTATCTACTTTCTGTGATAAAGAAAGGTTGACTGTTGTGGCCCTCTGAAACTGTTCCCAGAAACATCTGGAGATATAGATTCCTCTAGCAATCCCACAATGCAGCCAGCCTCAGCAGATATACACATCGTTTGTGCAGAAATATGTGCATCATCAGAATGTTGCTGCAAGTATGCCCCAAAGGTAGGACTAGGCAGCTGAGACTGAGGCAATCAAGATAAAGGATCACCCCATAACTACAACAGCAACTTTGGAGTCAAAAGCCACAGAGAGTTGAAAACATTGATACACATGGGCATAGCTCTAAGATGGAGAGGTTGCTTATAGTCTAATGTTCTCCACATACAGAATGGACCAGTGTATGTGATATTTCCTCACAGTGTTTGCTGAGTGATAGTTTTATTTATTTATGTATTTAATCATTTGATATTTGGATGTGCACACTCAACCATAAAAGGACCATTTCCAGTCTTAACCCATGAAATTACAAATAGCATAGTAAATTATGGTTATTATAATTAAATGCACTGAAATAAAGATGCAAAGCAGAAAATGAAACAAATACAGTGTGTCTGTAACCGTTTAGATACATAACATTTACGAAAATCTTGAATGGTTGTTCAAACTAGCAGTGATAAATTTTGAGCAAAACAGATAATCAAGGCAAATGAATGGTACTCACATAAATCTCATGGCAGTGCACATTATGGAGAGGACTTTCAGTTCACGAAACCACCACCTGATGGCATACTTCATTAGTATATGTATGGGAGCATGCACTGGTACAACAAGAGGTCCTGGTAGAAGAAAGGTCTTTCAGATCTCCATGGTGACACATGATGCTTGTCTTCCTTTCCAGATGGTGGAGTTATGCCTTACAGTGCCTGTAAGGGCACAAACAGCTCTAATGGGTACCTGTATGATGGCCTCTCCTCAGAGTTCTTGGCAGGTCTTTAAACAGAGCAGTGGATTGATTGCTGAGATATGCATTAAAATAGACTCTCTGAGGAGCAGTATTGCATTTACAACTGTAAGGATGTGTGCTCAGCCCTGACCACATGCGCTTCTTCATTAAATAAACTGTAAATGAAAGGATGATCTTTCAGATGAAAAGAATTAACAATTATTGGTATATTTGAAAGTGATGAGAAATTAGATTATTCCACAGTTAGAAATATGCACAGTATCATCTAGCTTGATGGGGGATAACACTGACTATTCCTAAATATTTAAAAAAAAAACAGGAGGAGATGGATTGTTTGACTGTATGTTGTTGTAATATGAATATGGAAGCATTGCTGGCTGCTATGAAAAGTAGGAGAATGACCATCAGATTTTTGATGGACTCTTGACAGAATTTTTTTGCTAGTTTATTAACATGTAAGGAGCTTTTCTATTGTTTAAATTCAAAAAGAAAGTTAAAGGGAGTTGATGAAATGACATACAGATTTTATTAAAGAAGAGACTGAACAGTGTGGAAAATAACTTATGAAAAACTTGGTAAGATTCTACTTTTTTGGTGCAGTTTTGTATTGCTAACAGCAGGAAGTTAATTTCTTCTAAGAATGAACATGGTTCAGAGAATATCTGCAAATAGGTCCTGAAACATTATTATTTGCAAGCCATTAGAGAATATGGACAGTTATTGAATAAAGGGGTCCATTTAAATTATTTTTCTAAATCGGATATGGCGGATAAATTTTCTAGTAAAGACAGTACTATGGCTAGATTTTGTGTTCCGAAAATACACAAAAATATGCCACACCCTCCCAGGTCGACCTATAGTTTCAGCCAGTGGCTATTTTACACATAATTTAGGGTGTTATTTTACGTGAATGTTTATTAAAAGAAGTACTTAAATTACCTTCATACATTAAGGATTTATTTGATTTGTTAAAAAAGCTGGAAGTCATACACTGGAAATCAGAAATGTATTTCTTAGTACCGGATATAGCTAGTTTGTATACTAGCATACAGCATACATTTGGTATGGAGACATTGAGTTATTTCATGGGAGATAGCCCTAAAGCACACTATATAAAAGAGTTAGTATATTTTTGCTTAACAAATAACATATTTGAATTTGATGGCACTTTATATAAACAGTTACAAGGAACAGCTATGGGGGCTTCTTTTGCCCTCATGTACGCAAATTTGTTCATGGGTTTAGTGGAATATAATAATATATATCAGAGCAAATTCTATAGAAGCTTTGTAAAGGGTTACTTTAGATTTATAGATGACCTGATAGTTATTTGTAAAGGGGGCAGAAATGAAGTAAATTCATTTATTGCTTGTTTAAATGACAACAGGTTCCATATTAAATATGATGGACTACAAAAGGGCACAAAGGTGAACTATTTAGATTTGACTTTGGAAGGTTTATCGAATGGTAAAATAAACACACAGATTTATAGAAAATTTGAACAGCCCAGTCACATGTTACACGCTTCAAGTTGTCATCCCTTACACACTTTAAGAGCTATTCCATATGGAGAAATTCTAAGGATTATGAGGGTCTATATTGAATCAGCGAACGCTTACAAAAGCGAACGCTGATTCATCGACCCTGTTTCAGCCAATGCTGAAAATGCCGAACACCCGGAACAGCGAGTTTTTTCACAGGGAAAAAAATAGCTGAGACGGTTTTGGGAGTTTGCCGCTTCCTCTACTGTGGTGCGATCTCAGAGTTGACATATTTAAGTAGGGGGGTGGGGGGTGAAGCCCCCCACATTAAATACTGTTTTAAGTCTTTTTTTTTTTTTTTTTTTTTTTTTTTTTGTGGAACAGTGATTATTTTTTCCCTGTGAAAAAAATCACTGTTCCAAGTGTTCAACATTCTCAGCTAGGGTCGATGAATAAGCGATCGCTTATTTAATATAGACCCGATTAAGAGATTATGCAGTAATATGCATTTTGCAAAAAGAGAAGCTGAAAAAGTAATAGATATGTTTATAAGCAGAAGATATGAAGAAAAAAATGTTATGGACAGTTATATGAAAATATTTGAACATAATAACAGGAGCTTTAAAAATAATAGTCAAAGTAATTATTTTGCAGCTAAGGAAAAGGAATGGGATTTGGAACAAAATATTATTTTTGTTTCCAAATATACACTATTTTCAAAAAAACTGCAAGGATTGTTAAAGGATTTGTGGAATATCATTAAAAGAGAAGTTCCTTCACTTGCAGAAATGAAGGGTCTATATTAGAACACCGAAGTCTTAAAACTTCGAATGTTCTAATAATGACTTCTATTCAGCGAACGCTTAAAATATCGAACATGCAGAACAGCAATTTTTTTTCCATGGAAAAAATTTGCTGCTCTGATACACATATACACAACACAAGCACACCAAAAAACAGCAATCCACACACATACACTTAAAATCCTACATCTAACCCTACACTAAGCTTTGCATACACTACTGTCTATCCACTTACCTTAACCCAAACCCTAACCCTAAGGTCTATCACTATTGCACACTCACCTCATCCGCGCCCTAACCCTAACTCACCTAACCCGCCCTAATCCTAACGTCCATCACAATCGCACACTTACCTGAGCTGTGCCCTAACCCTAACTCACCTAACCCGCGCCCTAAACCTCACGTCCACACAATGAGACACTTATCTGAATCCGATCCATAACTTTCCACCACAGTGCTGAAAATAGCAAAGCGAGAGAAATGGCCAACCAAATTTTTTCCCTAGGAAAAAATTCGGTGTTCCACAGCTTCGTTATTTTCAACATTCACTGAATAGGGGTCGATAATAGAACATTCGAAGTTTCAAGACTTCGATGTTCTAATATAGACCCGAAATGAAGCTTAAATTTTCTTACCATAGGGGAAAAGTTTAAAGGACTTCTTGGTACATAGTATTTATAAAAGACCTTTAGAAACAGTAACATTCATAACATCAAAGATTGGCACTGTACCCTGTGGTAAGTGCACAATATGTCTTACCACCTATACATTGAGGATCGTCAATTTCCTTGACTGACCTGTATGGTTTCTCTTGTCAGCACTGTCACAAGTTGAGATAAACTCTAAAGTGTATTTTAGAAGACCCCCCATTTTCTGTAGAAGACTTTGTTTTAGAAAAAGTTGGCCACTATTCTTTTGTTTCTTTCTTTTTTTTTTTTAAGTTTTGTTGACCTAAGTTTTCAACACATCATTTGTGCGATCTTGCTTTAAAAAGAATACAATTGCAACTTTTTTCTGGTGGTGATTTGACATTTCTTTACAAAAGTCACATTTCAGAGTGGACAAAAATATTGTCATTAGCATAGTCACTTTTAAATCTGTAACAATAAGGATGCAGTTAGATAATTTGTTCTTTATTTTTAATTTTCCCCAGCCTTAATTAGCCACATCACAGTTATTATACACAAATACAGTCCACAATGGGTAACATCTTTATAGAAACAATAACACCACCAGTAATATACTAAACAGATAAACAAATCACATAGTAAGGAAAAATGCAAGCAGAAAGAAAACTACCAAATATTTTCTCACTCATTAAGCCTACAGCTTACACTCAGTTTCTGCCTGAACTTTGTCAGACATATTTCCTGACCAAGAATATTTTGCGGCTGACTTCTTATAAAAATATTAAATGTTTGTGCTATTATTTTCTCATGCCTAGTTACACCACTAACAATCTTCTTTCCTCCCTTCTGTTAATTAACTTCTGTAACCTTTTAGTCTCAAACCATATATTCTCTGCCAGCATTACTTTTAGTTGCTTAGTACATTACCCTGTCCCCAACATCTGGCATTTCTCGTGCATAATAACCCACAGCACCAACAAATACTACAGTAGCAACCATTTGACAGTTCTAAAACATCTGCATATTTATCCATTTTTCAGATTCATGTTCTGGGGGTGGCCTCCACAATAAATGTTGCCTTTGAGGACACTGGCTCCACCAAGTATCTCACTCCAGTACTTTCTAATTATCACTTTGAAATATTCTCAGACACACACATTAAAAGTCATTTTCTTACATCACTATAGTCCACTTTCTGTACCTTCAATATTTAGCTGGGATACCTAGTTAAGATCTGTCTAGCTTTATGGTAATTAAGTTATTACTGCATACACTAGCAACAAAGAAATATGGTGACTTTGAGAAATTTTCACACATTCCTAAAACTTCTTTCTTATATGTCATCATTAGAGCATCAGATAATATACTACCCTAAATCCTTGTCTTATAATGTACCTGTTACTATTTTTCATTTGATAATAGACATATAAATTATAGCCTACAAAGGATTCTGTTTTTAGTGAAGGAATAATTTGCCATGCTTTTTTCAATCTCAGCTATTCTGTGAGAAAATGTAAAAGGAATTCAAAGAACTGCTGGATGAACAGACTAATAATTAACTAACAACTACTCGTCACATTTCTTTTTCTGTTTAAAAAGCTTTGTTTTATAGTAGACACCATTGTAAATAGTTATATTAGTTGTTGTTTATTATTCTTTTAGATATGTATATTTGTTTTATAATATTTTTATTATCATATATTGTTCTGTTGCTAAACATTTTCAATAAAAACAATTGAGACAAAAAGAAAATGTAAAAGGTATTCATTGAGGATAAAGCTGTGAATGCAGCAATAGTTCACATCTGAAATTAAAACGGAATGCATTTTTACTGCTTCAAAATCAGGTTACATGTTCAATACTGGAAGAATACTTTCTGTATGCCTGGTCACCATCAAGCCTTCCCCCTGTCAGTCTGGAACCCACTCATTCCCCACACAGGATATTCCCAGGCAATGAGAGTCATCCATCATCCGGGTGAGCTTGGAGGTGTTTTCTGCCCTTGATGGTGTTCTAGTAACCAGTAGCAACACCCATGCTGACTGATGCAGGCACCCCTGTTACTGCAGGGCCTCTTACACCCTTTCTCTGCATATGCACACTACCTCCCAAATGCATGTAAAGGCAAATAAGGTTGAGTTATTTGGGATGGTGATGCCAACATCCCCATTCCTGCCTGTGTTTTGTGCTATACAAACCCAGACTTGTCTGTTGGGGTTCAACCATCTAAAATCACCGCTCACCAGAATGGGCAAGCTGGTGTTGGCAGTTCACTTCTGGTCTGTTCTTCTAGCAACTGAGCCACTCTTCGAACTCAGGTCTTAGCCAAGGCTTTATCTCTATAAACCACAGACCTGGGTATCAGAGGAAGTGTTTTACATCAAAAAGTATAAAATAACACTTTCATCTTAAGTAAACTGCCTTATTTAAAATTTAATATTCAAAAATTGCTGATAGACTTTTTTTTTAATTCAACAAGGCATGGATATACATAGTACAATGTTATTATATTTCATGGGCATGTAAGGCATGCATGTATGTACCACAAAATGTGCCAGGTGTGTTATAACACCTATGTACTGTACAACTCTTTGTGCTCTATTGCTTATTTCTACTTCTGATAAACTGTTTACAAAGTAACTAAGACTGGATGATTGGTTGCATATGTAATTTATTTTTTATAGTTAAGCTTATTTTATTTATTTATTTAAAACTATTATTTTTTTTTGCTTTTATATGTGTGTGACATTTTCAGTAATTATTGATTCAGTATTCCTATATGCAAGATAAATAAATAAAATGCCAAGTATGTAGACTGATTTTTGGCAATTTAACTCATTTATTTATTTGTTTTTTTGCTTAAATGTATTTGTTGGTTCTGTTGTATTTCTCTTTTATTTATTTTCTAATAGGCATGTCTTATGCTCCTATTCACGGTCTGAAGGGGTTGCATCCTTTCTTGGCAACCAGTAAGTATGTGATAGAGAACTGTTTATAGATTAGACAACACCAGTCCTTTGCAAGACATGCATGTGCATGAACATATGGAAACTCACGCACACACACACACACACACACACACACACA
Organism: Protopterus annectens; assembly: GCF_019279795.1. Classification (NCBI taxonomy): domain Eukaryota; kingdom Metazoa; phylum Chordata; order Ceratodontiformes; family Protopteridae; genus Protopterus; species Protopterus annectens. The sequence continues at coordinate 1,492,660,794 of NC_056739.1, forward strand.
CACACACACACACACACACAATCAACAATCAAAAGCATGCAACACAGAGATTTATTGACAGTCTGAAAAACTGCCAATTCACTTATATAAAGTCTTTAAGATGGAGCAGTAAAGCAAGCCACAGGGATGCAGACACAGAAAACACACACACACACACATATATTATAAAAAAAAAATATATATATATATATATATATATATATATATATTTCATGCTGAAAACACAAAAGCCAAAAACTAAACCAAGAGCTGTGAGACAGCAGTGGTGATTGCTGTACCATTCTGCCATCCTAAACAATGACACAATGTAGAAATGCTGCAGGATACAGAATCATCTATTGCTACCCCTTTTCACTGCTGGTGCACCTATACCACACCCTCACATACGGAAATGTCATAGCCTGACTGATGCATAAGTATGCCACTGAAGTGTGTATGTGTATGTGTGCATATATATATATATATATATATATATATATTTAGCCTTTAAGGAAATGATTACAGGTAGTAATGTTTTAGGCTGGATGTGTATATTTTCTTCCCTCTTTTTAGTTTTGTCTTTTCAAACTTGCTCCATCTCACTTCACCTACCTACATCTAACTGAATGCCTGGTAATTCCATCAAGAAACTGTAACCATGTGCCATTCTCACATGTGGTAACACATCCTGTGGGGCACCCCATTATGATGTTTCTTAGACAACTAAAAACATCATGGATGTGAAGTCAAGAACACCTAATCTGTATTCTTTTTTTAACTTGATGTGCAATGAATGTTAGAGTATTTTGTCACACAGTAGTATCCTTTTACTAAAAAACAACAATCTTTACACCTAGCGCAAAACGTAGTGCTTTACAAAAGCTTTACATGCTTGGTAGGTTACTCTGTGAAGACAAGGTTTGCAACACAGCTAGTACTGTTGATGCACACTAATAAATATGGGCAAATCAGTGACCTTTCTTATATACCACTATATGACCACATTATTTTCATGTATCATGTGATACTCCATGCCTTTGATTTTTAAAACATCAACTTCCATGGGCAAAAATAAAAAAGCTAGCACTTTTGCTTCCATATCACTTTACTTGAACGCAAGTTAAGGGTCTGATGCAACTCTGTTCTTTGCTTGGAGATCACTCCTGTGAAAGTCATCATAGTTTACTAAAAGTTATATTTCCTTGCTTGCCTCACATGAGGTAAAGTAGAGAATGAATCCATTCATATATGCATAAGTGCCACAGTCTGATGAAAAGTACTCGTAAAGTTAATTTACACTTACTGCTTCTGAGCTTAGCTAATGCATTTCACTTTCTAAATGAATCCTGAAAGTACAGGGTGCAAAACTGAATATACAGAAAGGCTAAAGTTTTGTACATTTCACACATATTCTCATTTTGACCTACTTTCCATAGTCAACATGCAGTGAATACAAATAAATTTTGCCAATGAAGCCATGATTTACTTTTCTTTTTATTTAGTTACTTAGAGCATCTAATTGAGAAAACAAATCTATAATGAACTCTGGGTGAGGAGATTTGTATTGTCAGAAAATGCAACTAGAAGGAAAGACATAAATGTTTTCTCATTATTACCTCCTAATCTTCAGCTTTTCTTAAGAACCTATTAAACCTTGAAACCAAGTTGGGCCATCATCCATGCAGCCGTTACAGTTTTGTGTACTATAGTGTTTGTTGGCAGCAGTCATCATTGCCTTGGCTCTGTGTTTTTTCGTTTTTTTTTTTTTTGTGGTTTTGTTATAGTATTTGTTGGCATTACAGTTTTCTGCTTAGCTCTATGCCTGCTAGGCTGATTTGCAGGTTGGATGAGTGGCATTCCCACAATGTACGTTTTCCAACATATGCATTTATACACATAACACTCTCATACACTATTATTATTATCATTATTTGTATTTGCACTCTAATGCACTTTGCAATGAGTAAAAGCACTGGCTTATGGGTGTTCATCCCGAACCTTTGTGCTGCACTGTCCTTGCCAATTATGCCAGCTTATGACAGATATCACTCGTGCAGAAGGCAGAATTTCCATGCCTCTCAGGATGGCCAAGCCAGCCTAACCCGCTAACTCTCATCCTCACTGACCATTTCTTCCAATCTGAGGTCACTAATCAGGTCATCTTGGTCATAATGAGGGGGTTTATCTATTTGTGCCATAAAGTCTGCATGGAACTCAAGACATCTTGACAATACGGGCACAAATGAAAATCGTCTACATTTACTAACCTGCATGCACCTTAAAGGCAGACAAAATACATAGTGATTAATGTCCTTTGCAATGTAAAGAAGTAGCTGACCTCAGTCCTGTGTTATGTATGGGCTCATGGTACAGCAAACAACTTTCTGTCTCCTTCAGTATTTCCTGCATTGTAACACGGCCAGGAAGTGGTATAAAAATGTTTCGTCAGTTATCAAAATCTCCACATGATAGACATGACCCTGGTGTTTTCAGCAGTATGATTGTGCTATGAACAGCTTTGCTATGACAGGCCCAGGAATGAAAGAAGCTTTACATACTGTGTGTTGACAGCTTATGACATGACAGAGTGGTTATTTGCATTTGGCAGCTTCTTCTAGGTGTTCATTAGCTAACCTGCCTTGACAGCTGTATCAGCAGGTTAGGACAATGGGATATGAGTCTGGAATGTCTTAGTGCTGTCTGGTCTAGTAAATCATATGTCCAATACAGCTACAACAGGAAAGGCAACTGCAACTCAGACTATAGTAGGCCCCAAATATATGCTGCTGTGTTTTTTTCAAGCCTTCAGAGAGCAAACTCAAAATTAAGCAACTCTCCACTCTTCATTGATTTATTTTATAGATATATACTTTTAAGTAATGGACCATTTTGTTAAATTGAATTACAGGACTGTGAAAGTTCATGCAATATCGTCAGTGATCTATAATCATATGGCCCTGCTTTTTCCCTAGCACTTTTCAGACTGTTCTACCATTAAAATTCTAAACTAGTCTTTTTCTTTACTATCATTAGCATGGAGGCAGCAGAAAAACATTCAAACTTGGATAGAATTGCCACAGAAAGCCAGATTATCCTGGCTTTGTCTAGCAAATTCCTACCCTTCTTTTTCTGTATGCCTATTATATCCAGCTCAAAACCATGACATTTACTTTTTGGCTTTGTTCAGCACTGAACTTGGCATTTCATTTAGGAACTGGTACATTGCCCTGCCTTTTGTCATCTGCATGCTATTGTCTTTCTACTCAGATAGCTCCAAGGATGAATTTGAAATTTGGCCCCACCTTAAAGTATTTCTTCTTGTTGACATCATTCTTAAAGTTGTGCGAAGTGTAGAACATGATAGTCCTCAGGGCATAAACGGGGGCAGATAATGCTGGTCTTGAAAAATAATGAAATCTCTGCATGTCTGAGTGACTCGCATAATTATTTCTAACACAACCTGGAAAAAGTAGCTTCTGAATAACAAGGTGAATCAGGACTCGTGTGATCTGTTTCATTAGAGTTGATAGCCATTTGCAGTGAAAATTTTTGACAAAATAATTCATGAGATAGTAACCATTAACATTTAATCGTTGAGTTTCTGCAAAATGGAGTTACGCACAAGTAAAACACCTTGACTGAACAAAACAACTGAGGAGAGAAAGGGATTTGTCTTAGCTCTCACTTATTACTCCTGAATACAACGTATGCTTGGAATACATATGAGACTCTTAAAAAAAATGAAAGATTCAGATAAAGGGCCAAATAAGCTCTAGCAATGTACTCAGCAGGGATTGATTCTTAACTTTTTAGTGTCTGAGGCACAAATAAATCACTCAGACTTACATCAGATTGGAAAAAAATGCCTATATTATGAATTTAAAAATCACCAATGTTAAACATTCAAAAGCAACATAAATAAGATTAAAAAAATTAAGGAATATGAATAGAAAAGCTTTATTTTCTCCCCAGACCTTGGCTGAATTATTCCCATTTGAAGGTTGCATCATGACTTCTCAATGGAAATCACAGAAGCTAGCAATAGGTAATCTTTCCAGCATTAATATCTATATCTGATTTAATGAAAAAAGTGTTTCTTTTCTCTTATTTTTTATACCAGGCCTTGCCAGCATGTGTTAGGCATTCTTTTATTCATGGGATAACACTGCTGCTGTTAGAGTAAAAAATCTACTAATAATTGCAGCCTGACTAATCTCCTGTTATGTGGCCTGCACTAGCAATTAGCCTTCTGTCAAGTTTCTGAAGCAAGTTTTTGTTGTTAGAGATAGATGTTATATTAAAATCCTAATCTAAGCACTGCTGCTTTTTAGACATTTCGGAATATACGATCCTCTCATAATGTTATTTTTTTTCTACAAATGTTTGACAGTCAACCAAGATTCCTTTATTGATCATCTTTTTAACTGAAGTTATCCAGAGGGATATGTAAACTAGAAAAATATATCATGAGATATGCCACGTAGGTGACAGCTTCACCACACAAGACAGCAACTAATTTTTAAAAGTTTACTGGTTACATTTTACATTTATCAATTCATCTTTCATAGTTTCTAGGAATCTTTCCTTTATTAGTAGCTGTATAGAATCCATAACTTTTAAACACAATTAGACATACTCCATAGCTATTATCCTCACATTTTACCCCTCAAGCCTCTTTTCTGTTCTGCCTCCCTTTTGGTACAGCGTTTACTAAGTCATCCTGCATAGTCTCCCTTTCAGTTAGACTGTGTTCTCCTGGTCAGTCACATACCTGGTTCTCAGCCTACCCGGCCTTGTCCAGTTAATATGTAACTATCTTTATGGCATTTAATCTTATGTCCAGCCCACTTGCTGAAAGTTCCCTTCTCCTGACAGCCCACCTACTGCCAAATTCCATGCTTCTGACCACTTATTGAGAGGCTCTACCTCCTTCCAGCCCCCTTAGTGAGAAGAATCTCTTCCTGACAGCCACCTATTAACACGTTCCAAATGCTCCCAGCCTACATAATGACAGATCCTACCTCCTGCTAGTCCTCTCATTAACAAGTTGCATACCCAACAGGCTACATACACTGACAGCCCAAAGAGTCCTAATTTGATGACTTCTTGTGCTTTCTTTCTACTACTCAGTAGGAACTTGGAGACTTGACTTGCAGTCCCAAGAGCTTCTCCCATTTCATAACTAAATAAATGACCTAAGGATTTGCTACCCTAGCATTTCCTGCAAGAATGCATTTATATTAGTATTAGAGGTGCTTCTCCAAATGTCAGTGTTGTATTCTACCCAAGATAAATAATGCAAACTATTTATCTATTAGTTAGTTTGTTTATTTATTTATTTAGATTGATTTTTCACTGATTACAATAGACCATTTGCAGGTACAGTCTGGGTGAAGAAATTTGTAATAAATAAATAAATCAATAAATCAATAAACAAAACTGAGTATTCACAGAAGGCAGAGAATTCCATTGACAACTGAAACTGTAAATATTATTAACAAAGTAGGAAAAACAAATGTCAATTAAGTTTAATAGTAAATATGAGAAGAAAACAGCAGGTGAGAAGAGAGGGTCAAAGCAGGAGTGATGCAGGCAAGGAAGGAGTTAGGCGATGTGTCTAGTGGAAAAGCACTTAGTCATTTTTTTGATGGAGGTTTTTTTGGGTTGTGCTCTGAAAGTGAGGAAAAGAGTAGACTTCTTTTAGGTGAGTGGGAAGGGACTGCTAGAGTTTGGGTGTCGGAATGGAGAAAGCTTGGTTGGCACAGTGCAGTTCAGTCTAAGGTGTCTGGAGTGAGGAAGTTAATTGGAAGAGGTTATGGAGGTTGTAGGGGGTGGCTTTATTGAGGAGTCTCACTGCAAGAGGTGGGAAGCACCTGGTTGAAGTAGTTTAAAATGGAGAAACCCTATGAGTAGCTCAGTTTTGTAGAAAACTGGTAGCTGTTTGGCTTTGGAGATGGTCATGCAGTGGTGTTCCTGACAGGAGATCTGGAAATGAATTGGAGGATTTTATTTTCAATGGATTGTAGAGGGAATGAGCTGTTTTAGAGGTTGTGGCTGTGATGGGGAGCCTTTATTCAAGTTGAGAAAGGAGGACTCCTCTGCCTACTTCAGCTCTGGCTGGTCTGGAGAGAAAGGGAGATATTTTCCAGGACTAGAATAAAAGAGAACTGATCTTTTTCCCTTGTGTTTTCAATGTGGCTTTCTTGAGTTATATGACTAACCTACTGTGCACCTGCACCACATTCTAATTTTCATATTAACTGGCTTTCTTGAGTTCCTTATTTGCACTTGCTCTCTTTTTCTCTTCCACATCTATAAAGGCCCAGTATACAAGTTTGAAATGTGTGTATCTGCATAATTCCTTGTTAGAAACAAGAAGCCCTCCATAATTCAATTTTACCATTCTTCTCCCTTCACTTTCCCAACATCATTCATGCTAAAAGAATATCCAGCATTACATTTTACCTTTGGCACTGGGGTAGGAATAGCATCAGCTGGACCCATCATATTCCTCACACCTTGCCATGAGACTTGCACTTTCTGAGATCCAGCCGTTTTAGAAACCTTCCTGTTATTATCTGGTAGCAAACAGAATATCAGGAGGCAGAGCAGGAAAATGCTGGCAGACAGATCCTGTAACCCTTGTTCTAACTTTCTTACTCTTTTAATAGTTGTCCTCTGCACCCCTTACTTATTTTTTTTAAATGAATACTTGGCAGCATGCAGTCAGTGACTATCCCTTGAAGCCAGTTCCCTTCTTGGCCTGATGTATTTTCTGCATTTACTTGAAACTCTTCAACACATGCTTCTCGGCTGTCCAGATATTCTCAGAATGTCCACATTTTTGCCTAATGTTTTAGTCTGTTCCTCATAAAAGTTGTGATTTTCTGGGACACAGCTGAAGATTGAAGATACTAAATGATGGCATACATTTCAGTTTCAGACTTCACATCCTTCATAAAATGCATGCTAGCACAAACTGTTATTCTAAAAACTTTCCAAATTTATAAGAACATTATTTAAATTTTGTCTGTAGTTTTTGGGCCTCTGTTCCCCCTGCCATTATTTTATGTTTTGTCCAGATTTCTTGCACTAAGAGGTTGAGAGATATGATTCTACCACTGTCACTCATTTCAACCTTTGCTGTACCCAAGACCTAGGAGATTGTCACTCTGCCCCTGTAAAGAGAATGAACTTTGCTCCTGTCTGCAACCTAATCTGCATTGACTTAAACTTTTCTTAACAAACATGTCTTGCTTCTGGCTAGCCAGAATAATGTATTTATGTATGTATGTATGTGTGTATGTATTTATATATGCTCATATGTATGTTTGTTTTACTATCCAAACACTGCCTCTGTTGCCTTTCCAATAGTTGTATTTCAGAAATCTCACCAGTACTGCAGATCTCTGTGACTCTGAAGTTCCCTCAGTATATTAACAGAGTTAATAAATTACCTTCATCCAGCAAATGTATTTATTTTTTTATTTTTTATTTATTGACATTTGTTAACTGGGTTGGTCCTGCTGGGCTTTTGGGGCCTTTTTCAGAGGAGACCCGAGGAGAAAAGCTCCAAAATAGAAGATGTACAAATACATTACAAGTTTACACAATTATACATTTATTATGTCTAAGGTAGTAGGTCATACATATATACAAGTTACACAGAGTGCAAATACAGTTGTGTGTGTGCACATGCATCGGGCTCAGAGGGAAAGCAAATAATCATACAAGTATAGAGACATGTACATATTTTCTGTTTTACATGGGGGGCTCCTGCGCAGTCCACCAAACTTAAAATAAAAATGGAGAAAGGAGCCTATCTTACAGTGAGATGTGTAAAAGATAGTGGAGTGAGGCATCAAGGAGAGACAGGGGGAATAAGGTTTATATATATATATATATATATATATATATATATATATATATATAGTTCCCATTCAGAAGCCTGAAACATCATAAGCCTGAAAATCAAAATCCTGAAACCAAAAGCCTGAAAATTCAGAATCCTGAAAACTCAAAATCCTGAAAGCCCAAAATCCTGAAACTCAAAATCCTGAAAACACAAATAATGCTAATATGTCACTATAAAGACACTAATATCTACCAGCTGACCCTGACCCTAACCCTAACCCTAAGGTCCGTCACTATCGCACACTCACCTGACCCGGGCCCTAACCCTAACTCACTTAAACCGCCCCTAACCCCAATATTTGTCACTATTGCATACATGCCTAACCTGCGCCCTAACCCTAACTCACTTAAACCGCCCCTAACCCTAAAATAAAACCAACCGCACACTTACCTGACCCCAACGCATGACCTAACACCACAGGGCTAACAATAGCAAAGCCACAATGACATCAGTATGTCTATTTTGTGTTTTCAGGATTTTGAGTTTCAGGATTTTGGTCTTTCAGGATTTTGGGCTTTCAGGATTTTGAGTTTTCAGGATTCTGAATTTTCAGGCGTTTGGTTTCAGGATTTTGATTTTCAGGCTTATGATGTTTCAGGCTTCTGAATGGGAACCATATATATATATATATTAGGAATTAGGAATATTTTTTGAAATCTTGCCTTAAACCCTACAATATATCCTAAATAATATCCTTGTTATATGCTGTTTTCCTGACCTTTAGCTTTTGTAACTGCAGAATACCCATCTTCTTGCCTATTGTTGATTAATATCCCTTTCTGATTGGCCCCAATCCCTAACAACTGATAAATGAAGGATTGCAAAAGATACTACAGCTCTTTACTGTTGTAACATATGTCTGTAAATGTTTCCAATATCTATCCCCACTTTGCAAACTGCTAACTATTCTTTAATGTTTCCAAATAAGACCTTCAGTTCTTGGGGCCCAAGACACTTGCCAGATCATCTATTCTTGCTTCTTATTATCAACCTTTTATTCACTGAGAAGGACTGTCCATACTTTGAGGTGGGTAATCTGTACCAGCCTGAAAACATATGAAACTGACAGGCTGCTAAGAATTTTATAACCATAAAAAGCAGAGTGAACCCCCATATCAGTTTAGGATTAGAGTGTGCTCAGTAGCTGATAGTGGTTGTGCTAGTCATATCATCCATCCATGATAACTGAGCTGCTTGTATGACTCCCCTGCACATGATACAGGAGGTCCATGGCAGTACTCAGAAGGAGGTGACACTCCTACTGGATAGGATGCTGCATACTCTTGAAACATATTACAGTGATAGGGCTGAGGTAGAGTATTCCTTTTTTGCAGAAGGTGGCACTAGGGTCAGCAATCAGATGGAAGTATGCATGGTAGTCTGTTTCCAGAGATATTTGCACCAATGGGGGTTATCACATATAGAGATGGGTACAGTTTAGAGGTAGACTTCCCCAAAGAAGCTGGTCAAGTTGCTCAATTTTGATGCAGCACAGTGACCTATGATGGCAACTTGATTCAAAAACTGCATGCCATTTAGCTCAGTCTGGATGTCATGCAGTCAGCTTAGTCACATGTAGGAAGTGATGTACTGACCACTGTGGCACCCCTGAACAAAATTCTCATAGAACTGATAATATTGTCCATTGTGGGTGCACATTTTGTACAGATTGTGCAGAGTGTATCACAATTGACTTGGGCAATGTCAGCTTTACAGGAAAGCAGTAGGTAGTTTGTCACTGATCTGTTAAGGGGAAGAGAACAGTGTTGTGACTGAACTTCCTAACTGACAGTTAGATGCTGCCAATGTAAATTGCCATAAAGCTACTGTACCACATGTCACAGCTAATATACTTTGCAAACAACTTGTAAGGTAATTGACACAACACTGTTGCTTGGAATCTGAGTGTCATCACCAGGTTTCTGTTGGATTCTGATGGGTTGTATATGTGCCATGATATGTGCTAAAATGCATATCCTTCTTTCACCAACCTTGACTGAGCATGTCTGTGCTGTTACCATGCCTACAGATGTCAGTTTGTGTAACACACAAGTGAATAATGTTACCAAGAACATCCAAGTTTATCTGGCACCATATGCTGCCATAGATTGTTCATGTGCCTGTGTCATGCTGGCACCTAGCTTACTCCAGTGTTCTAAAAACAATAACTGTGTTTGCTACTCTAAAAGTGACAGGCATATTCACCACTGTACCTGAAGTGAGTGGTCAAGGACATGAGCATTTGCAAAGCATTCTCTCTAAGTTCCCACACCAGACTACAAAGTCAGCGAAATAGATGCCACCAGTTTTGTATTAAATAGTTTATTCACACTGAATAACACTCTGGAGCCTCGGCACAGCCTTCTTGGAATTACCATGGCATCTTTTTCGCTGGCTTTGTAGTCTGGTGTGTTTTAACACTTGTTTGGTGTTTTTTTTACATTCTGTCTAAGTTGTCTGCATATGTCGGCAATATCTGATGTAATGCTGTCTGGTAATGAATGTCATTTTGTCTGGGGTGACCCTTGTCCATCTGATCATGAGTTTAATGTTGGTGGGAGACTGGGGGGGGGTCTGTGACTGTCCATAGTGATTATTTCTCAATGGACTTTTAATGTCTGGTAATATGAGGCATATTTACTGGTAATGTATCCTTGTTGCTATCTTCATGCATCTCATTGTCTGATGCCACATGGCTGGGCTACATGTCTTTTTGTAGCCTTTGAAGGCATCTCTAATTCAGTATCATATTGTACAGCATATGCAACAAAGTACAGTGTAGCTAGCTGTAATAGAGCTTATTGCAGTGAGACAATGGAGGAGGTGCAGAAATGTTGCTTGAGCTGAATATACTCACACTCCGCAACTTTATTTCTCTTAGCATTGCCAGTGCTATATGCTCCATCATGTGGTGTTTAGGACACATTTATGGGTGTTAATAGCTGCTATGGTAGCAAGAGGTGGCAAAGTCTCCTACAGAATAGAAAGAACAAACCCTGTCAGTTGTTGCTGTGAATTATACATTCTTGTTTGTTATTATATGTACCCATTATTCAATGATTATGATACAGTCCTGAGAGATACTCTGTATGTGTATGCTGAATGCACAAATGTATGCACCATATGCACTGCCATGATAGAGGGCACCAGGGTTTGTGATCACATCATTAGCACTGATCATAAAGTGGCAACAGATGTTATAATGCCCCTTGTGGTTGATAGGCCTCTGTCTATCAGGACCCATTGGATATCTGTATAATGACATGCATACAGTCTATGACCCCAAGAATCAGAGACATACAAACTGCTTGTATGAAATGGTTATACAATGAAATGACATTCCATGTGGGTTTATGAGAATTGGCTATATTCCCTGCCGGCTACATATTTTATGGTTAAAAAAACACACACACACACACACACACACACACACACACACACACACACACAAAATCACACACACACACAGAAAAGACTGGAAGCACTGTCCTGTTATTCAATGTCTTAGACTTCTGAGGGTTAGACTGAGCCTTGCCTTTTATGCCATTAGCCACTCAGCAGTCCAGGATGTGTTGTATTTCCATAAATGAAACAATACTACTCACACTAGTCCAGTAATCTTAACCTACATCAGCAAATCAATGAAACATGGTAGAGAGAGTGATTCATTATAGAACACATTTCCCATCTCTGGAATAGATTTCCACATCATATTATGCAGTACAATCTATTCCTTCAAATGGGAAATAGATGACTGGATGGGCATTCACAACATCACCCCTGGCTTGACTGGTGTAGCCCTTCCTACCAAAGGAGGTGTGGTTTAATGGTGAGTACTAGCAAGACAGAAGTGGCCACTAGGCTCAGTTGCCTTGTATTTTCTATCATCCTATAATCCTAAGAAATTATCCCCTACTTGTTCCACCATAATTTCCTGGAAAGTATTAAATATGCTGAATGCAAAGTTCAGTGATAATCCCAAAGTATCAGCAGCTGGCCTTTGAAAGGTGTGTGTCACCAAGGCGCAACAGTTTGGTGGAAACATTTACCCTTAATGAGATTGCCCATTCACTCTGGGATGTTATACAAGATCTGCCTACAGTATAGGTTGTATGCAGCATCCCTCTTTTGGGCCAGTAAATATATAGACTGTGCTATTCTTTGAAATGCAAAGAACATGTCTACTGTTTACTCACCATCTTATGTGGCCTGGATGTGCATTGTTGCACTGGTTATCATGCTGCTAAATCTGTTTTATAGTTGGATCTAACAACAGTATAGCTAACAAATCAATGGCATGCATTTCTGTTCTAGAAATCATGTGTGATGGTCTCTCCTGTCTCTTGGTAGGGGGAATTTATTAGAATTTTCTACATACAAGTAAGGGGGACCTATTGGCATATTCTACAGGCTCAGTTATTCTTTTTTCTTGAACTGGCTTTGGTATAAACTGTTTTTGGAACCCCATGACCTTGCCATACATGGCTCATGGTAATACCATTAAATGACACTAACTTTTTGTGTCACCATACTTCATACTGTTTTCAGAATCAGTGGCCCCAGCTATTTTCTAAATCCTATCCTATGTCTGCAGTACAGTTTTTGATGTTCCACAGTCTGCCTCCGCCTGTCTGTATATGTAAAGATAGGAGTATTCTCTCTCAAGAGACGAGAAGAAATAGGTGCAGTTAACCTGAACACATTGACATTAGTAAGTGGACTCTAGGAAAGTATAAGAAATCCCCTCTTAACCTCCTTAGGAACTAAACAGTATTAAATATTGACTTTTAAACCCCCTGCAATATAACATAAGTTTCCCTTTCTTTTGGACATCTCCAGCAAAATCAGTGCTTCATTCGCTTAAAACTCAAATTCAGTTACAGATCAGCAACATATGGAAAATAAAAGTACTAAACACTGTAGATTTATGCATGCTTTTATAAGTAAAAAAAAAACATTGCAAATGTTTTTGTTGGAAAATATGCCTCTCTTGCACCCCACACCTCCATTATTAAATTATTCTAAATATGAAATCCTTCCCTGACAGAGAATGGGTATATAACAGGGTCTGGTTCTTATTTAGTGCTCACTAATTACAAAGAGCGAATAGTTAAATAGGCAGAATGTATAAGGGCGCTGCTTCTCACATGAGAAAAGTTGGAGGAACTTATCTCTCCAGAACACAATACAAAGATGGCTTTGCCTTTCTGTGTTTTTATATTTTTTAATTTGTCCTGTTATAAAGTTGCACAAATATATTCCTGCTATGTTACAGTTTAATCTGTGTAATTAATTTGCAGATTAAAAGTTTTAAATATACACATTTTTCTTGCATTAACGTATTATTTACCATGTTTAAGTCTCTTAAAGTAAATTCCATTTTGTTATGTTAAATGTAGTTTAAGGCGTTTACCATTTTGAAATAGCCTAGAATGTCTCAGGCACCTTAGTTTTTCTAAATTCAGACAATTGTTGTTTATGAGGTATGAGGGTGCTTCTAGGACCTTACCCAGAAGTAAGGTACTTCTCAGATGCTTGCAGCATCTTGTAATGCTTCAATAATTTAGGATTTAAAATGGAATATTTATAAGCGTTTCAGGAAGAAGGTTCTCTGTTATATGTTTCAGTTATACTCTCTTCATTCAGGTGCATTAGTAGTAGAGCCAGTGACTGATATACTCTTTCCATGTATGATGCCTCTGTATTCTTCTAAGGAACAATGTCAGACAGCATCCACTGTTATATGTGTATAGCGAGTCGTGTAAATGCGTACTGCTGTAGTATCATAATGTAGTTAAGTAGGGGTTTGAATCCTGCACTTGCCAACTGTGTGTGTATCTCCCTGGGGAGGAGCAATCTTTGTGGGAGGATGACATAATGGTTAAGGTGTTTACCTTAAAGACACAAGGTGCAGGGTTTGATTCTCACATGGGGTAACTGGCTAGGCTTCAAATGGCCCAAAAGGGCAGTTAGCCTAATACTGATCTATGAACTAATCTATGAACCATACTCTGACACTCAACACCTTGCAAGATCCTGAAAAATATTAAACTGCAGATTGCATTTTCTTTCTCTAAATGTTTTATGTTCCGTCTAAATTGGTGTCCCACTAGAGACTTCCAAGATGGCTGCACAATGAGTAATAGCTTAATTCTAGCTCTCCCAGTGTGAAAACAGAAACTCAGGGGAGAAGGCCAGTAGACTTGTGTTAATGAGTAAATTTCAGTAACTGGATAGTAAGCGTACTGCCTGGATGCCAGGAAAAAAGAAATACAGAGGACCTGGAAAAAATCAGCTACAAAAAGTAAGGAAGAAACACTGACTGGGGAAAGTTCTGCAGCTGTTTAGCAAAAAGCAATGCAACCTCCAGACATGAATTCCAGTAACCTACAGGAAGATATATGCCAACTGCGCACAGAACTGGTTAAAATAAATGAAACACTGATGGGGTATACCAACACAACAACAAAAGCCTGGAAAAAAATGGAAGAAGCTTTAAACAAATATTCAGATGAGGTGACAAAGCAGCAAAAATCAGAGGTCGAAATGAAGAAAAGGCTGGCTGAATATATGACTGCTCAGAAAGAAATGTTTAAAAAAATAAAATTAGAGGACAGAGCACGTAGGGGAAAACCTGAGATTATCACCTATAGTAAAGAAGCTGGAAGGAACAGACTGCATTAATTGTATGAAAGCACAAATAAGCAACTGGAATGGTATTCCACAGGAGGAGTTGTTAGTTGAAATCTGTATAAAACAGAGAAATATGGAAATCAAGAAAAGATACAAATGAAAATGTTTATGGCAGAATTAAACATGCCAAGGTTAGAGGTAAATGAGGCTCAATTACTAACAGGATAGGAAGAGATGAGATAAAAATGGTGATGTATAACCAATCTACAGGAAAGTCCCCAGGAATTGATGGTATTCCTATGGACGTTTGGAAGCCAGGAGGGAAAAGACTGATAAAAATCTGGAAAGTTTTGTTTAACAGTATTTTAAGAGGAGGAGAAGTACCAACATCCTGGAAGAAAGCAGTGGTAGCTGTAATACCTAAAGAGGGAAAAGATCCATTAGATCCAGCTTTATACAGCCCCATTTCAATACTAAATGATTATAAAGTGTTCATGTCTATAATGGCTCAAAGAATGACAGACGTAATGCCAAAATTGATAGATATGGATCAATGTGGTTTTGTGGAGGGGAGACAAGCATTTGACAAAATTAAGAGAACACTAATGATCCAGAGGGAAGCAGAGTGTAAGAAGATGCCATTGTTGGTTGTTATGGATGAAGGGAAAACATTTAACAGAGTAAGCTGGGACTTTATGAGCTAGGCAATGGAAGCATTTGTATTTTCGGAAAAAAATTATAAGGTTGATTAGGAGGATATATGAGGGCTCAGAGGCGAAAATTAAAACGGGTGGGGTCCTCTCTGATAATTTATGCTTGAGCAGAGGAACTAGGCAGGGGTGTCCTCTTTCCCATTTGTTATTTGCATTATATTTAGAACCACTGGCAAAGAAAATAAGGGACTCAGAAATTCAAGGATATAATTGTCCTGTTTGCAGATGATATGATTTTAAACCTGACAAAACCAGAAAGAGACATTAAGTGTTGTGGAACATTTTGAGAAAGTTTCAAATCTTTTTGGGATACAAAATTAATGAAGCTAAAACAAGGGCAATAGTGGTAAATTATGTACCCACATAAAAATTTGTTCAGCAATATCTGTATTTATGAGGACATGATAAATTGAAATATGTAGTAGTATGGATTAAAATGATTCTGGTGTGGCGGCTAAAGATATGTAGGAAGAGACTAAACAAAAGAAATCTGAGAAAATGGAAATTTTGTTATATAGATATGAATAGTAAGGTACAAGCAGTCAAAATGTTTTTAGTCCCTTTAGTCTTATACACAGATCAGGCATATTTTTATCAATCAGAGGAGAAGTTGTGGGTAGCAATTAATAAAGAGCTGAAGGACTTTGTCTGGGTGAGGAAGACAGCAAGAATCAAGTGGGATAAGCTGATTCTTCCAGTAGAACAGGGCAGATTGGGATTACCCAATTTGAAGGGGTATTTCAAATCTACACATTTAAAGCTCCTATACATAGCACAAGCAGAAAACTATAATTCAAAGTGGAAAGGGATCATGTTGAAACAGGGGGGAAGCTCAAGAAACAAGGAGAGACTGAGATTTTGGATGTAGACCTTTAAGGGGATTAACAATAATCATACAGAATATTACATCCATAAAGTAGCAGAATGTTTTCTAAGAACTAATCCAACATGGAAATGGATAAAGAAGATTCTGCCAATAGAGATGATGCACGTTAGGGAAATAGACAATGGGGAAGAGGGGCCTGGAATTTATTGGAGAAAACGGGCAAAGCAACTATGGTATTGGGAGCAAATAACTAGAGAGGAAAAGATAATAGAATGGGAAGAGTCCAAGAATGTATTTGGACTGCAGTTTAGAGATTGCCTTCCCTATCAAGGATTGATATCAGAGTATAGGCAAAGAGAAAGAAATAGGGGGTGCTGAATGAAAGACCAACACTGGTAGAGTTTTAAGTAGAAGCTAGAACAGAAGTTGCCATTAAAAAAGGCATAATTAGTAGAGCATATAAAATATTGCATAACTATAAGAATCGATCAGAGGAGGTTAGAAAGGGAATGGGAAGAGAGACTGAATAAGCAATTCACAAAGAAACAATGGGAGGATATATGTATGTCTCCCAAATATGTAACAAAATCTAGAAGATTTAAGATTTTTGCTTGAAAATGTTTACATAGATATTTTTATACCTCAAGTAGAGTCCAGAGAATTTTTCCTCAGGTAGATAGAAAACGTTGAAGGTATGACAGGGAAGAAAGTGGTACTTGGGAACATATTTTCTGGGAGTGCTGTGAGCTGGGGGACTTTAAGGATTCCCTATGGGATACAATGTCGGAGATGCTGGGTGGGTAGATTGGTGTGATGAGGGAGATGATTTTTCTGAGCTATGTTACAGAATCAGAATTGCCTAGACATGGTAAGACCTTACTGTGTTACTTATTATGGTGGCCGCCAAAAAAAGCTATTACTAGAAAATGGAAATCAAAATCTAAACGAACTATATTAGAAACAGTGAATACAATAATAGAGATAGAAAAGCTGAAATTGAGATCTTTAGAAAAGGGTACGAGCAAACTGCATAGGAAAAATTGTGGGAACAATACATACAGGGTGGGAATGAGGTTTAAAAGAACGCAGGACTTAAAATGAGCTATGTAATGTTTGACTGAAAATTATTGTGTAGATTATAAGTGATGCATAATGTTTGCGAATGGGAGTGCACCATACAGCTCTCAACCTTCCATCTGTAGAATGTGGAACACTGCCTCACACAATATGGAACAAATGGGAAAAATGTGGAACATGTACTAACAGCTGACTAATAACTTCAGCTAGGAAGCTTATAAGATGATTAAAATTTGTTACTTTATACTTATTAAGCATTCCTTTGATGAATTAACTTGATTCAGTATTATTTCCTGTGGATATCACTGAGACATACTCATCACTGAATGTGTGACATTCAGTGTAGAGCAATGAGGAACATAGACATTTTAAGACTCAAAATGAGGAACATTCCTCGCAGTGAGGTATGGTGTGTCATTATAGTTTGTGATGTAAAATGCTTGCAACTAGGACTGTGTCAGTGTGGATCATTTTCATTTATATAAATGTATGATTGCTTATGTCATAAGCAACAGTTTAATAAAGATGTTTCTTGTTAAAAAAGGGGCAGGAATTGAATAATTTATATAATGTTGCTTAGGTTATATAGGTTCATAGGTTCATAGGTAAGTACTAGGCTATCAGCCTGAGGGCATCTGTAAGCCTAGCCAGAATGTGTTGGCTTTCGCCGCCCCTTTAGATTAGTTTCCTGTGCCTCTGTCCAGCAAAGCCATTAGTTCCCTGTGCCTCTGTCCAGCAGAGCCACTGCAGTGATCGCTGGGGTAAATTTTCTGTTTCCCATCCACTCGTCAAGGTTTCTCTTAAAGAGTGTTAGTGAGGGGTTCTGCCTAATGTAGATTGAAATCCTGTTCCATAGCATGGGGAGTACCTGGGACAGTAATCTATCCCTCTAGCACATCATATTTATCGTTGTGGTGAGGTTTAGATCCCTAGAGCATGTGGCTCTCAGGGATTTGGCTTTTTTTAGGTGGAGCATGTCCATCAATTCTGGGTTGGACATGGCCTTGTATGTCAGGCAGAGATCACCTCTGAGTAAGTGGTATGTAACCGAGTACAGCTGGAGTTTCTTCAGTCGGGCTGCATAGGGCATCTGTTTGAGGCCAGTAATCCTCTGTGGTCTTTCCAGCTGTTGCAGGTGTATTGTAACATACATCCCAAATGGGGCGTTATACTCTATGATGGGTCTGATGAGTGATGAGTAGAGGGGCACAATAACCTCTTTTATTCTAGATGTGAACCCTTTTGTGATTAGATGGGCCACATAGAAGGATTTTCTAACCACCTTGGCAATATGATTATCAAAGGAGAGATTACTATTTACTTGGGACTTGGACTTGAACATGGACTTACTGCTTGGCAAAAAAAAAAAAAAAAAAACTTTTCCAGGCTGCTAAACACCATTCGCTTATCCCATAATGCACCACAGTGTTCACCATTCCAGATATGAGATTAACCAAATGAACCTAAATAATAATAATAATAATAATAATAATACAGGATTCATGAAGTCGTCTTTGCTGAGGAAAACTAATGCAGGTACATATAGAAATACATGTATACAAATATTTCAGGCATGGTCAACAATTCCCTTCTAGCCTGCCAATATACCAGAATAGTTGTCCCCATAATAAATGTCCATGTTGCTATTAAAAATATCTAAATTAGTGCATCCTTTAATGTAGTTTAGTAGTCTATTCCATGCATCAGCTACTCTCTCAGAGAACCAATTAATACACCTCTCATTTCTATATAATCTTCTACACAGGTTGTTAGATGATTCTCTACTACTTTTTGATAAACCCAAACATTCCCAGAGGTAGTTGCCTCTAAATGCCCAATATACCTGAATAAGGTATCCTCTTAAATGTCTATATGAGGCAGTGTACATATTCAGACATTTCACTTTTTCATGAAAACTTAAATTTTCACATGCAAGGATGCCCTTTGGTATATTTCTGATGTACTTTTTCCAATTTACACAAACTTGTTTTCTTCTAAGGGTTCTGTACTGCTATTCCAAACTTAAGTTTGGGTCTAATGTAACCAACAAACAAGGATTTTATCATTTCTGATTTCCTAGACTTTATAAATCTTTTCATACAACTTACAGTTCTATAACTACCATTAACCAACTAATAAAATAAACACTGTTACAACTGCTAAAGCTGACAATGGAAACAAAACAAACTGCATGGAAAACCTTCGGCAGACCACCACGACACAACCGCGAAAACCACAAACCTACCGAGCAAAACTGTAAAATGCAGGAATAAAAATTGGTCCAATAAGCGCTTTCGGCTGATCTAGCCTTCTTCAGATCATATGTGAATCCTACTACAGATTCTATTTAAAACCCAGATGCCCAATCACAAATGTGAGGTGAACCATATATGCAAATGCAGATTCATAGTCTTAGTATTGATTGTAAGCATAGCGGCCAAGTGCAGTTCTAGAAATTAGTCAACAGCCAGTAGTGAAGCATTCAGTGGTAACTTTCCTGTTGGATAAGCGTCTTAGTTTTAAACAATTGTTTTCTTATATATTTATCCCTGTGGTGATATGTTACTATAGGGCTCATTGAGTCTAATCATTCTGTTGTGGCAACAGAAAATGTGTGTGACAATTGGTATTAGCAGAGGCAGCAAATATGGCTGCTGAAAGCATTGTAGCAGCAGTAAGTAAGTAAATAAGAAACACTGCATCATGATAAATAAACTGTCTAAGTTACATAGCCTCCTCAGGGCCCAGTCCTTAGCTTCCTTGCTTTTAAGACCGGTCTTAATGGCAGTACACTGTTTAAGCCTGGAGGACAATGTGCTCTTAAATTAATAATCCAGTTAATTTCTGTCCGGTTCTTTATATCACCTTCTCTTAGGCTAGGTTGAATACATTCCAGGACTTTAAATTTAAACACGTGTTGGATTATGAACAATGTGCACAGCAAGCACATTGTTTAAAATCAGCATTCCTTATGTCTCTCATATGACGTAGAATCCGATCCTTAAGGTGCTGATCAGTTTTTCCAACATAGAAAGCTCTATATGAACAGCAAGATGCCATATAGACAAGCTGTTGAGTTTATATGATAAATAGCAATATACGTAAAGTATAATCTTTATTAATGTTAATTTAATACAATTTGATTACTTTTGTATAAATGTAAATTTGCCTTCATCACAAGTGATAATTCAATAAAGATGTTTAAAAAAAAATAAATTGATGTTCCACTAAAACAAGTCTATAGTCATGCAGTTTTGCCATATTCACTTACTTAAGTGAGTTTGATCAATGTGACCTTATTTGCAGTTTCTTTAGATTTGTCCCTTTAGAGGCCCAGGGCATGTATTTCTTTCCCAAATACTTGCCAAAGGGTCCTTTGTTCTTGCAGAAATAAGATTTAGCTATCCATGTACATATGAACTTGTTTTGTATCACTATTCACATACACCAGTGTACATTTTAAACAATCTGATAAGCATCTGACAAAGCAGTTAGCAATCTACATATTACCAGTCATTGGGTCATTTTATTAAACCATCAAAATCTGCACTTTTAATTAATTTAGAATTTGTTTTCTCCTTCTCGTCCACCATAAAATATATATATATATATATATATTGTTTTTTTCTGCGTGTTTAAGCACTAGTGAATTTTTTCTTTGGTATCCATCATGTCTAAGGATACCAAAGTTTCAGGTTTTAAGAAGTGTGACTCATGCTGTCAGAAGATGTCTCTGACAGATGGTCACACTTCTTGCGTTTATTGCTTGGGCCCCCTACACCTGCAGGACTCTTGCTCGGTCTGTCATGCCTTCAGCCCGAGAGTCCTGCAGGAGTGTAGGAACAAGCTCATCCTGAGAGGCTTACTTAAGCCAGAAGGATCCCCGACCAAGCCTTCATCGGGTAAATCCTCTAAGCCCTCCAAGCTGTCGGCTCCCAGTTCGGAGCAGTCGCTTGGTGGAGCACCTGCCTCCTCGTCGGCTACTGTCGGAACCGTCTTTGAGCCGAAAACATTCTAGGTCCCCTTCCCTAGAATTGGTTCGCTCGGCTCCGAGGTCACCATTACTCCAATCTGAGAAAAGCCATAGGTCCCACTCATCTCGGTCCTCCAGGCTGTCTGATCATGATCTAGAGAGGGTGGTCAGTAGACTCCTTAAGTCGCAGGCCCTGGCCAAAATGTTAACCAGCCCATCTCAACAGACAGTGGCTGTCCCAGTATCTACAGCAGTTCCTCCTCCGACTCCCTCCTTGAGTTTGGAGCCGGAGCTGGTTGGGGCTCGAATCTTGGTAATGTCAGAACCGATACCACACCTTCCTGCTCCTTTGTTGGCTCCGATCTGTTCCTTGGTTCCATCCTTGGAGTGATCTGGGTGCCGAGAATCCCTCGTTAGCTCCGTGGGGGCGAGTGGCATCGGACCCTTGTCCAACCCCATTCTCCCTCTCGGAGCATTGGCGCAGGTGAGCTCGGCCCCAACATTGGCCTCTGAGCCATCCCTCTTGGTGCCGATAGGGGTTCTCATCTCCTTCGAGTGGGGACCTTCTGCTCTGCCTGACAGGGGTGCCTTCGAGGTCATGAGGAGTGTGCTGACTCCTGAGTCGGCCCCTCAATCAGCCCCTTCGGCTCCTCCCCCCATGATGCCTGCATCACTCTCTGTCCACCCTCCTGACCCCAAGCGTGGAGAGCAAATGCTCCAGGTCACCCCATTGGGCGTATCTTCCTCTTCCTCTTCTGAGGCCTCCCCCGATCCTTCGGAGGAGCCCCCTCGAAGAGAAAATGTAAGAGGAAACATGTCGACTCCCCCGAGTAAGTCACGTCTAATACCGACTTGGAGGATTTGGAAGGGTCCCCAAGATCCCCCTCTGAGGATGTCTCCTTTTCAGACATCCTAGAGATCCTTAAGCAGAGGGGGAACTGGACTGCCCTTAACCCTTCAGAGGATGAGTCGGTCTACCTGGACGCATTTGGTTCTCGCCCTTCCAACTCCTGGGTGTCTCCACCTTTCAACCCGCTAATGGAAGTGGTGGCTCAAAAGGCGTGGTCAGCCCCGGACACAGTGGAACCAACTCCCCGTAGGCCTACTAAATTTATTACAGCCCCACCCAACAAGCAATTTTTGACAAAGGGTGTCCCTGTTGATGCCATGGTGGTTGCAGCAGCCACAAAGAAGGAGCTGGCTGACCCTTCGGTACCTGTCCATCCACCTAATAAAGAATCTAGGACAATGGACAGGTACGGGAAGTGGGTGTTTTCCTCAGCGACCTTTTCTATGTGGTCGCTGAATTATCTGTGCCATTTCACCCGTCTCCAAAGGGATCTTCTCAAGGAACTGGGTGATACCCTTCAGGATCCATCAGCTGCGGGGGCTCAAGATAAGATTAACTCCCAGCTGGCGACCCTTAATTCTATCGTCAACTCCTCCATGCGGCTAATTTTTTATGCAGCCGATGGGGCGAGTAGGGCCGCAGCTACAGGTGTGCCTTTGAGAAGACATGCCTGGATGACAAACGAGCCATCCAGCCAGTCCCAGCAGACCAGCAATGATCCGGAATCTACTCCAAGTTCTTTTTGGTACCAAAAAAGACAGGGGACTGGAGACCCATTTTGGATCTCAGCAGGCTAAACAAGTCTGTTCAAAGAACAAAGTTCCGGATGGTCACGCTCCAGTCCATTCTACCCTTTTTGGGTCAGGACAATTGGATGTGCTCCATAGACCTTCAGGATGCATACTACCATATCAAAATGAACAGGTGCTCCAGAAGGTTTCTCCACTTCCGGCTGGGAGCCAATCACTATCAATTAAGTACGCATTTCCACCTTTTCCCTTAATTCCCAAGCTAATTCAGAAAGCAACCGCATTGGGATCCAGGATGATCCTCATTGCCCCTTACTGACCTCGAGAAATTTGGTTCCCGTTCCTGCATCGGCACCTGCTGGAGCATCCGTGGAATCTGGACCCAGTGCCAGACCTCTTGGTCTATCAGTCGGGCGGGCTGCACCAGTCCCTTCAGTCTCTCAACCTTACAGCTTGGTTGCTCCACTTCCAACCTTAGCCAGGCTTCCGCTAATTTCTCAGTCGGTGCATGATATCATCCTTTCTTCGCACAAATCTGCCACCAGGAAGACTTATGCTAGTAAGTGGAAACGTTTTTCCTTCTGGGCAGAGGCTAGGAATATTGACGCCTTTACAGCCCCATCCATCATGTTTTAGATTTTTTAGCAGAGCTCTTTCAAGCTCCTTTGCCACCATTAAGGTCCAATTAGCTGCTATTGCAAATTTCCATGCTAGCCTGTCAGAAACCAGCATCATGTCCCACAAACTTTGCAAGGCCTTTCTTAAAGGAACTTTGTTGCTTAGGCCCCCAGTCAGAGATCCCCCGCCCCCGTGGGACTTGAATCTGATATTGGCTTCCTTGATTCTCCCCCCCTTTGAACCAGCAGCTTCCTGTTCCTTAAAATTGCTCTCCTGGAAGACACTCTTTTTGGTAGCCATCACATCAGCTAGGAGAGTTTCGGAACTTCAAGCCCTCTGTATTCGTCCTCCTTATCTTGTGTTTCATAAGGACAGAGTTTCACTTAGGCCTAATCCTTTGTTTTTATCCAAGATAACCTCTGAAACAAATCTGAATCAGACTATTGATCTGCCTGTCTTTTTTTCCTAACTATTCGAACAAAGCCGAACAAAATTTACACCGCTTGGATGTTCATTGGCAATTTCGTTTCTACTTGGACAGGACTAAGCAAGTAAGAAAATCAGACCAACTCTTCTTATCCTATGCTGAGGGCAAACAAGGATGGCCAGTTTCCAAAGTAACCTTATCCAGGTGGTTGTCCTCTATTATTATCAACTCAGACATAAACAACTCCCGGCTTATCCTAGAGGTCATTCCACCAGAGCGTTAGCTACGTCGGTAGCCTTTCAAGCAAGACTACCTATGGAATCTATTTGTGCCGCAGCCACTTGGGCCACTCCTCATACATTCATTTCACATTATAAGTTGGATGTGGCCTCTAGGAATAGAGCTGAGTTTGGTTCCACTGTGCTCAAGAGTCTGTTCCAATGAGTCACTCAGGACTAAGGTGCTAGGGACACTGTCCCATCCAGCAAGAATGAAGGCGAGATAGACAACTTAACATTAAGAAGTTATGTACCTACCATAACGTTCCATGTTAGTTGTCTTCTTCTCGCCTTCTTTCTTGCTTCCCACCCTCCATCCCCCTAGCCTGGACAGACTGAGAAGAGTCCCCTTTTGGGGCCTTCTTCCTCTGGACAACTCTGATGTACATTGTGTCCTCCTCTGTATTTGTACTATGGTTTTCCTTGCGGTTGGACAGATGTCCTTGAATCTTTCCTTGGTGTTAGCTCTGTCAAACGAGATCTGGGGATCTGATGCCTAGCATTGTGGGATATAGGGAGGGCCTCGAGCCAGTAAATAGCTCTCGAGCTTTAGTAAATTGCCGAGTCAGAGCCAGGGATCGGCTCCGAACCCATCCAGCAAGAAAGAAGGCGAGAAGACGACAACTAACATGGAACGTTATGGTAGGTACATAACTTCTTATTCTTTTACATGGAAAATAGTAGTGTAATCCTTGGGGGGGGGGGGGGTTATAACATTGTGCCCTCATATCCACTTGTTTTATTCCCAAGCTGTGCTTGTCCTTAGAAATAAGGAACAGAAACGGTAATGATGCACTGTTTATAGAACAGTATAATACTTAAGAATTTGCTTACTTATTCACAGAAAGAAGAGAAAAACTGTTACAGTGTGCCATTTTCCTTTCTGGACAATGTCTGGTTGACTTTATTGTTAGGCTGAGTTAACGTTATATAGTTTTACTGGTCTGTGGTGGTTAAAACATAGTTTGTATAATATATTTACATACTGAGTGGAGAGTGATAGTGGCATACTCCCTCCGGTTCCATAGCAAGAGAGAACTTGTGTTTTTGATGCATTTTATCCTTAATGGTACTAACAACAGATAATTACTTTCAAATTTTAGCAGCCTTAAGAACAGTTTTCTAAATATCCGGTTTATGAATTGTGATTATTGGATCTTGCAAGGCAACTAATCTTGTAAAACACATTAGGCACACATATCTTTCTTGAGTTGGCCTCTGGAGCTTGCACATAGTTTAGGGATATGCACAGATTGGTTTTAAGAGAGCTGCATCCAGCATTATTGGATATACCTTAACAGGAGTATGTAGCCTTAGCCATTTGTGCTGATGTGCCATGTTTGTAAGTTAGATAATTAAGCCGTGTTTTAATCTGCTTGTCATGTGGAGATTTTCAGTTTCTTACAAACATGAACTTCTCCTTTTTTGATTTTTCAGCTGTGTAACATCATTCTCAGACTTAAAACTTTAAAACAAACTGGAATGTAAAGGGTTAAGAAATAACATTTGTTACTTTTGGCTGCTGTAAATACAAACTACCACTGTAACTCTGCTCTTCAAACATGGAAAGAGGTCTAGAATAAGAATCTCATTAAAAATGTATTTTTTGCATTGCTTTTTAAATGTAGAACCTAGAGCAAGTTGTCTTGTTGGTACAGCTAGATTTCCATGGCTAGTCAAATTTAAAAAAATTCCTGTTTCAACAGATGTTCATCCTTTTGATCACTGCTGCAGTAGCCTTAGTTTTATGAGTTATAGCCTGCCAAGGATGTAATATAGACAGCTTCTAAAGCTTCAGGGCACCTTCCACGTGCAGGCATAGCAATTGAGGAGTTGTGGGCAGCAGCACAGACTCAGTATGGTGTCCTACAAGGGAAGAGTTGTATAGACCAGCTGCTTTGGCATCTTGTGTGTTGTGCAGTAGGAGAACCCGGATCACAGACAGAGCATAGTGGCAGGACTTGCCACTTGATGTATAAAATATGGCTCTAAGAGATTTGATCATGTTGACAGTCACCAAATGGGCATGGATATGTGTCAGTGATAAGTGGCTTGAGGACCTGGCCTACTCCGACTTACAGCAGGAACTCATGCTAACAGTGGGTGGGGTGTATGTGCCCCTATTGGCCAGTGTATGCCGGCCGTAAACCCCAATGGTGTGTGTCCAGTTGCCCAGCAAGATAGGAACTGGGAATTTGAGCTAGGCTGTTCACTGGTATATTGGGAAGCTAGAACAGCAGATTATAAAATAAAGGTTTTGGATCTGAGAAATGTCGTATTGAATTTTATAGATATTCTACCATGCTCCATGGCAATGGCACATTTCACTCAGTGTGAAAATAGGGTGTTCCACATTTTGACCATTTGCCACACATTGTTAGGGTCTGTGTTCCATATTGGCCTCTTAAGAGGTTGAGACCTATGGATAGGATCTGTAATAGTGAATTGTTAGCTTGTTTGCTGGAAGGTCTGAATGGTACTGTAATTGCTTGGTGGAAGTAATCTAAGATGCTGTTCATTTTTATGTCAAAGAATACAAGTGAAATATACTTTTGTTGCCTTGTCCTTTAGAGCAACAAAAATAAACCTGTGCTTTTGTATTTCTGCCGCCAGTGTCTCCTTGGATTTGTACTGATGGTATGCAAATGAGCAGTTTGATTGACAAGGGACCTGCAGGTTTACCATTACTCACAATATATTTACTACCAACTATATAATGTATTTGGGCTAATAATTCCATATGAAGCTACTATTTTTTCTTATGAAGCTGTTACTGTTTCCCTGTGGTGGTCATTGTTTGCCCTGATGCATTTTTGCTGTTAGTTTTGTGTACTTACTTGCCAAATTCTTTTTTCTCACATTCATGGGTGCTTCCATGTACATAAGCCAAGCTGCATCTCCTAAGGACTCTTGTGAAAGCCAGGATAAAGAATTACCAGAAGCTAGCACAAAAGCAACACCAGTTGTTAAGACTGGCTAATGTAATAGTGACCCCCCATAGATATTTAAGTAGAGAAAATAACTTAGAATCCTGTCTGGTGATGCTTCATTTATACAAAACCTAAGAAGATGTGAAGAAGTGTGAATGGCAGAAAATCCTGTCATCCTAGCTAACAGGACAGGCTGCAAAGACATTTATACAGGTGTGGAGCATACTGATTACACTGGCTAAGATAAACTTAAGAAATAATTTTTGTCTAGGGCTGGGATAACCTCTGAAATGCAAGCTACATTTTATAATTGGAATTCTAATACTGACAAACAAGTATGAACTCAGATTCCTAACTTAACACATATTTAAAGCTATGGTTAGAACTTGAAAGCAACAATAAAGTGCAAATGATAAATTCTAACAGTAGACAGTGTTAAGGTGCTTTGCATAGAAATATAAGAAATTGGTTATTACTAAAATGATCCCAAAATCTCTGACAAGTTAATAACTATAGTAGAATGCTTATTAGTTAATGGCACGCTGTTTAAAACTGAATAGTCTGCTCCTGCCTACAACCGCAATAATACATGTGCCATGTAGAAATTCATCTAGTCCTAGGAAATCTTTTACATCCTGTGGCTGTAACTCGTGACTCATAATGTCATAACAGGAAAAGTTTTTCTCTGTTTTAAAGCATTATGGAAAATGTAGACAGGCAGACAATCCATAGGCTCATTCAACATAATGGAGGGAGCAGAGCAAGGCAGTGATACATATACATAGTCCCAAAATCAAAAAAATGTAAAAAGGGTTAGACAGTAAAAAGAATCCAGGGTCCCTACCCTTTCAAATGCCCAAAGTGGAATATTTTTTGTAGAAACGTGAGATTTTGCAGGATAAAACATACTCATGGCCTGTGCAAAGGACAGATCTTCACGTTTTTGCCAAAATAAAAGCTTATTCTTGTAGCATTTGAGTCACTTATGCTATTTCATATAACATTTAGCTGTTTTAGATACAAAATAACCATATTATGCAACTATTAAAGAATCAACTTATGAAATAGTTTTGTCCTAGAATCTCAGGACATTTGCAATTTTTTAGATTTTTTTTTTTTTGCAGGACACGACTGCCCAAAGAGAGACTGTCCCTTGCAAAAAGGGACAGGTGGTAACCTTAAAATAATCTTGTCTGTTATCAGAAACCTGGTTAAAGCCTGCCTTATAGAGTGAGGCTCCCAATCTTCTGAATGGATGGCCATGTCATTCAGCTACACATAGCACATCGGGGGTGATTTTAATCTTTTATTATTTACTCTATAAAACTTGTCTAGGGTTATATGGAAACCATGTAGCTGCACTGTGTAGTTAAAAAGACATTCAGAGGTTATGATGGCTGTTTTGTTTTTTCTTCTTTCTTTAGAAGAGGAATAAAGCAGTACCTTCCAATATCCAGTTTGTCAGCTATAGTGTTGTGAGTGGTTTACTATCATTTAATTGAAACTGACTCGGTTGAATGGTCATATCATCTACCGACATTCACGAAAATGGACATTGCCGAACTCCGGAATTGCTGAAATACATGTCGAATGTGACCTAGGGACGAGCTTTAACATAGGTTGAGATAGGGGTGAGATTTGTACTTCGGCAATATCGGAGTTCGACATTGCTAACATTCAAGGTTCTGATTTCGCGTGAATTGGATTCAACCGAGTCCACTTCAATTAAATGATAGTAAACCATTGTCAGTTATCTGGCATTTCCTAGGTTCTCTATCAACACATCTGTTCTTGGCATGGGATACCTATCAAACTTAGAAATGCTATTCAGTTTCCTAAACTCATTAGAGAATTTAATACTTCTTTCAGGTTAGGGACCAGCACTACTGGGCTACTCTCTTCAGTCCGTGACTTTTCTGCTACTACTGGGTATGTGACAACTTATTGAATACCGGTATACTGAAAGCCACAATACTGAATGCAAAGTCCTGAAATGTCAAAATGTTGAAACTTTAAGATGTTGAACTCAAAATGCCTATGAATAGCATACATATACTACATATGTACACTGTGCCAGTACATAGGTAGTTAACAAACAATATCTCTTGTCTGTTAGAGAAACTTTGAAATGCTTTCTAAAATTGATCCTGCAGGAGGACAAGTCTAGCTGTCTTTGCATGTAAGCGAGTAGCTATTCTGATTTCAACATTTGAACATTTCAGCATTATACACTCGGTATTATAACTTTCAGTATATTGGTTTTCAGTAAGTTGACATGGACCCATCACGCCTAGCTTCAGCATCTTTTAAACTTCTCTTACTAATGGTTCTCATGACTATGGTATTCTGTAAAAGTATCAGTGTAACCTTTCTTCCAAGTGTAGTCTCAATGTTATGTTGCTTCAGGTTTCTTCTACCAGGCATACTGTGAACATGCCCATATTTCTTTATAAAATGCTTGTGCTTCCTGCTTTTCTACTTTTGGTAATGATTCTTCTAACTGAACTTTAGGTAGAGATTCTCTGGTCTCATCTCCTTGTAAGCTCATCAAAGAAGATTCTACTTTTTAACATGGCTTCACTACAATAGTATGGTAAGCTTGCTCTCTATTTCTTCTTCTTGGCTGCCTAATCTTATGACTCACTGAATTTATTTAATCTCCTCAAATAGATCTCGCCACTTAGCCAAAATGTCTTCTCAATGAGGAGCAGTAATTCAAGTACCTGATCTCATGGGTTAAATTGTCTAAGTCTGCCATTTTTATTATAAAGTTATTATTGCATCTCCTGGGCTTTCCTTGTCTGCTTCTTTGCTATTAGCTTTAGTATATTCTGCAAGCCAGTATCATGTTCTGTCACACCTAACTGTTGTCTTCCCTACTTCACAAGTTTCATTAGCAATATCAAGCAGTCCTCTGGGATAACTGCTGGACAATAGCTCAGACTGGGTAAACCCAAATGATGCCTATGGCACCGCTGTTATCACAAACCTGGAAACAAACTAAAAGCATAGCATTTTGTCTGTCTGTCTCTCTCTCAAGCATTAAAAAATGAAATTCTATTACACTCAATAAACATTAAAACTAAACTATAGTGTCTGTATCTTACGCTTTCTCTGTAAGTGACTTAAAACAGCAGCCACTCACAGACAGTGATTGTTTCATCAGCAATAGGTTCAAATCGCAAAATGAAAATAAAGCATTTTTTCAGAAAAAAGTATATACTATTAACAGGGAGTTGGCAGAACTTCTAATAGCACTGTACAATCTCATCACGCAAGTAGGTTTTCATTTTAAATCCTGAATACTGTGTGCAGAAGAATCTGCTGACACATGCAATACACACCCAGTGACCCACAGTTTTAAGTCACTGCACATACATGAACAGAGTCACCAAAGTAAAAACAACTACTCATGGTTGCAAGTAAATGCCGTATTTAAGTAATAAAAAAGCTTTTGTAATGACAGCAACTACTACATTCAGCAAACAAGCTAACTGAGTTAACAGCGCTGAACATAACAACTTGGGGGAAAAAAATCAGAGATAATCTAGCTAGTGTACTGGTTTGACAGTCATGTGCTCTGGGTGGCTGCCCAAATTGCCCCTATTATAATTACAACCTGCTACTGTGTATGAGAGGATATTTCTTTTGATCCTCATAAATGCATTTTATATCCACCTTTTTGTTTGTTACTAATTTTATGCTTGCCTGCCAGAAGAAAAAGTAATTATGCTTCCAGAGTCTAGCAAAGCTTGATTTTCGCTCTACTAAAGCTATATTTTACTCCCTTGGCTGAAACACTGTGATGCAATTTTGACACAACTAGTCTGTCTAGCTGCAGTCATCACATTATATTTGAGCACTTTAGTTTGTAGTATGTGAGCATCAGTTTTCATATGTCTACTAGTAGCATGCTCTTCAGTACCAGTCGAAGAAAATCTGGTTATGTGACCATTATTTTAGTTTTTTTCCATATTTCTTGCATTAAGAAGTGCAGAGATATGCCAAGAAGGTCCATTGGCAGGGCAGATGTAGGCTGGTGTGGTTATGGCTGCTTAGAACATGGCACCGTGAGTAACTTTTTAATTTATTTTATGTTTTAAATATAGAATGTGAGAAACAAGTTAACCCATTACTTGCTGCTTTTTATTTCACAGAGATTTACACATTTCTTATTGCCACTTTAGATTTAGAAGAAAAACAGTTTTAAACAGTGTGTCTTTAACTAGTAAGCATTCTACTAAAGTTGCTAATTTGTCAGAGATCTCGGGATCACTTTTTAACACCCACCCAATTCTGATAGTACAAGGTGATGTTCGTTTAACTTTGTCTTCTGCTAGAATTTCTAAAATGTTCACTTTAAAACTCGAACAACAGTTTTAACATGTGTTTTAAGTCATACATCTGAAGTCTAAATGGTGTATCAACATTAAAATTTCAGTTGTAGAATTTCATGTTTTGTGCTTCGGAAGTTATCCACGTCCTAGGGAAGAGTTCCTTTTGAAGTTTATACTAGTCCATGTAATCAGTGTTGTCTATGCCCATATATGTTTTCCTTGTCTTTCTTGTCAGTAGGGATGACATGATTTCTACCCACTCCACTTTGTCCCAGTTATCTTGGATAGTTGGATAGTGTGTCATCCATAGGTCAGCAGATGTGATTCAAGTTCATCTTCTTAGCTCATTTTTTTCTTTTTATGGCAGCCACATTTCTGGGAAGAGCTATTTTGTTTCTGTTCCTACCAAACATTGTTGCAATTTTACCATATTTTTTTATTTTTATAATTTTCATTGTTCCCACATTTTTCATATATTTTCAGCACATTTCAATATTTTCACAACATTGCATCATAATTTCCATAAGAAAGACTCTAAAATTTATACAAAACATTAGACATAATGCACTTACAATTTCTGTGGGGTAATTTAATAAGACAGTCTTCCTTATTACCCCCCTTATTAACATCCATTACGTCCTTTATAACTCTCTAACTGCGGTGGTGGTGCTGCGGTAGCATTGTCGCCTCACAGTAAGACGTCCTGTTCGATTCTCAGCTAGAGTGTCTTGTGTGTGGAGACATGCGTGAATGGGCGTACCTTCGTTGAAGGTTGTGCATCAGGGCCGGCAACTCGGCACGCAAAAATCTACTGCCAATCCTTAGCGGACCGGAGTTCCACTGTGGCAACCCCTAACCGGGAAAAGCCGAAAGACACAACAACATCCTTTATAACTCTCCAACCCTCTTGACACAGCATTCCCTCTCACTTTTCAAACTCTTCATTCCAGCTGATATTTAATTTATTGTATCTTCCTTTGTTTCCACTTGTCTACAACTGTTCCCCTAACTATTCTCCCATTTAATGTGAACTACTGTTTTACTTTTCTCTATGACAGCTTTAGTTTTGATGCCCATCTCTTCTTCTAGTTGCTACATGTCTATCAACTCTCTATTGCTTAGTCACATCTTGTTCATCCACATATTAGCTCCCCTTTAGTGTATTCTGCTGTATTCCTTTCTTTCCACACACTCCCTGTTTTCATCCTAACTGCCTGCACCACTAGGTGCAACTATTTTTTTTCTTTATGCCATTAACTAGCTGTGGTCTCAACTCTAGATAGACAGAATTGCCATGAATCTGTAATGTTCCTCTGAAATATCTCATTCCAGTTCCTCCTAGTCATTTCTCTTAGTTGTTTAAGTTTTTCATATGCCCATAGATAACTGGTGTGCATAAGACATACTACACTGCCTGGAACCAGCAGCATGTTGCCTGAGCCCATCCATTTTTGTACCCTTATTGGAGTTCTGTACCATCTGTGCACTTATAGGTCATAAACATCTCCATTCAGATCCACTGTATTTAAGAATCTTAGAATGCCTAACACTCTTCCCAGAGACAGTCTTCCTCTAACTCCCAAGACTTATTTATTCATGCTTTCCTCAATCTATCCATTGCTCTTTTATATTCTCTCTGTCCCTCATTTCTGTGTCTTCTCCATTCATCTGCATGGAGGTAGAGTTACAATTGGTATGTGTGACCACAGATCTCATAAGATCAGTCAATACTGTGTATCTGAACTCCATGTTCTCAAAGAGTAGCTAACAGAACTGGGTGAAATCCTTAGAAATACCAAACAACACAACAGTTACATCATGTTGGACTGGGTTGAAATCAACTGTGCCTGCTTGATAATTTAGTACATCTGCTAATAGATCCTAAGTGCCACTCAGATATCAGGGGCCAACTATGTGACATGTAATGCTGAGAACTCCTGGAATGCTGTACAATGGTGGGTATACCCACATCAGATACAGTGTCTTGATCTGTGACTGTACCCTACATAGGAAGCATTGCTGGTTCCAGTGCTATAGGGAATTCCTGCTAAAGTAGGGACAGCAAGTGCTCAGAATATACAGTTTCCATTTCATCTGTAGATGAGGCCACAGCTTTGCCCTATGGTATAAGTGGATGTCCTCCTGCAGAGAGGTAGAGAGTGCAGTTGTAGATTGTAGTAGGAGCAGTTTAGGTAGCCACCTGGGTCCCACATCTCCAGGAAGCATACCTCTCAATTGTATAGATTTTCACAGAATGTGCAGATTTTTGCCTCAAATATTTGGTCTGTTCCTAATAAAATCTGTGGTTTCCTAGCAAATCATGGAGGATTTAAGTCACTAAATAATGACCAAACAATGACATATATTTAAGTTTCAGACTTCATAGACTTCAGAAAATCCATGCTGACACAAATCCTGTTATTCTAGCAGCTTTCTAAGTTGATGAGAGCAATATTTAAAATCTGTCCCTATTTTTGGGCCTTTGTCCCCATTATTTTAGTTTTTTTCCCCCATATTTCTTGCATTAAGAAGTGCAGAGATATGCCAAGAAGGTCCACTGGCAGGGCAGATGTAGGATGGTGTGGTTATGGTTGCTTAGAACATGGCACCGTGAGTAACTTTTTAATTTATTTTATGTTTTAAATATAGAATGTTGTTAATTTGCTAAGAAAATAAATGTATTGCTTCTGGAGCTTCTGCTGAAATCAGCTGCAGTGCTTTATGGGGAAAGTCCCAGGTCAGTGCACTTAGCCAGTAAATTTGCAGGCTTTCTGCTCCTTACCAGAGCAGAATGCCCATGAGTATTAATATTAAATGGTTGGATGATTCTTCTATTTGTAGCAGCTGAAAAGAATAGAAATTGCAGTTATGAGAGATGAGTGGACAACTTTGCTGGCTGGATAAGACTTGAATAATTTGTTTTTGGTGCTGACTGGGTGTTGAGCAGGTAGGTGTTGTTTGTGTACTATGGAGATGAAATACCCTGTGTGGCCATCTGATTGTTATTTGATTTTTATTTTATTAGTGTCAGACATTTACTGGGCTGCTAAATTGTGCCCCATCATAATTCTTAACTTCCTGCTTTGTTCAATAATTATGGACAAAGCAAAACACAGGGGACAAACACCAAATATCAGTTACAGTTTTAAATATTACTGTAAATCACTTACATAAAGTTAACCGAACAGCAGAATTCGCATCAACATTAATTTTCTGAATAATAAGAAGCAAGAAGCTCTAATGTCTGGCATTTCTGTCTGTAATCCTAAGTGATTTACCAGAAAAAAAGAAGTCATGAGGGAGTGGGTAAACATAAGTAGCAAAATCAGGGATGGTTGAGTGGTCTCACCACTGATGCCATTGATACTTTGCTCTGCAGCTTTATGCCAGCGATGGGGTGATGCCATCTTGGACTAAACATTTCTTGTGCACCAACCATTTCCTGCAACATGCCAGTGGTCACAGGTCAGCAAACACTGGTTTAAGGTCAGCTAAAATAATGTACATTGCATCTAATGCTACAATTCTGCAGTTCTAGTTAGTATGAATTGTGTTATTTTACTAACTGTTAAACAGAGACTTAAAAGTCAAAGTAGCAGTTGTCAGTATCAGTGTTACCACAGAAAGAATGATCTATTAACATCAGGTGTAACATTTGAAACACAGAGTGCAGTTTGAGCTGAAACACTGGATTTCTTTAGAACCATAAATGCAGGGAATGTCATAGTTTGCAGACTACATCTTTGGATAGTATACTACAAACTGACACTTGAATGTTGTGGTTTCAATAATTAATCCCCTTTCCTCATATGATAATGAAATCTTACTTTGATGTCCAAATCATTTGGGACATACACAGCATTCTGAGTTGAATCAGTGACTGTTGTCATTGCCTTACGGCTGCTGGTTTCCAGTTCAGTTCTTGGCTGATGTATTTCTTATGCGGAGTTTGTATGTTGTCTGTGGTCGCATGAGTTTTCATCGGATGCTCCATTTTCCTTCAGAATCTAAAAGATATGCTATAGGTCAATTGCCAGCCCTCCAGGCTGCCAGTGAGTCTGGATGTAGAGTGTGTGTGTGTGTGTCTTGCAAATAACTAGCACCTCATCCAAGACTGGTCTCTGTGCCTTGTGTCTATTAAGTGCCAGGATAGCCTCTGTGTCCCTCATCTGCCTGAACTGGATTAAGGAGATAACCTGGAAATGATTGAATGCATAGTGATTTTTGTGATTGCTTTTTTGAGTTCATACTTAATATGCCCACTTTAAGTCAGTTCAGTGCAGCAAAAATGCCACTATTTGGAAGTCGGCCATTTAACAAGAGCAGTTTCTTCATATTACAGACCTCATTGGTTATGGCTGATTTTGAATTTGAAAAGATCTGTATTAATTACTTGTCATTGTACATTTTTCAGAAAAGTATGCTGCCTTTCTATACTGGGTGATGAGGGGAGGTCAAGTGTTACAGTGTTGCCTTATTTATAAAACATTTGATAGGGTTTGCTTTATAAAGAATGTCAGGAAAGGGTAATCATAAGCTAAAAATTAAAACAAACTAATGACCAACAACCCTGGCAGTGATTCTGAGCTGTTTTATTGCTTGGGTTAAGTGCTTTAATGCTGGAAGATTGCATTTCTTCCATCAATTACCAGCTTAATTTGCACCCCCTACCAATGTTTAGGTATGACCTATTTTTGGCTGAAACTTTAACTCCTTCCCTCCTAAAAATTGAAAAATTATTTTAGAAGAAGTGGTGGGTTACAGTTAGATTTCTTGTATTTCAAAAAAATGTATATTCATGGTGTATTTTTCTGTCACTCTAAGCTAATAACACCAATATTTTAAAAAGTGTCTGAAAATTAAGACCTTCCTGTCTGGTTATTTTTTCCTTCCTCTCTAATTCTGGAGGTAAGTGGTTGAGGGTTATGCAGCCTGGTTCTTCCTGCAAAATAGGCTTTGAGGTATACACCTGGTAAATAAAATGCAATTAACATTACATCCTGCCTCTCCACTCTTGTAAAGTACATGGTGTATGCCCACATGCTGTTGAAAGGTTTTTATCCTGTATCTAAACTTGACACTTGTGTGATGAAGTACTTTTTAAAATGTTAATCAAAATGCTATTTTCTAAAGTCTTCTTGGTCCAGTCCTATATGTAGGACCCTGTATTATCGGTATGTGACAATTTGAGAGAGCATCTCAGTGCACCAAGATGAAGTTGATTGATACCTATGTTTTTTTTTTTTTTTCATTTTAAGATGAGGCATTGTTTGAGTTCAGTTTTATGATTGGATGACTCCAGTGTTATGTCTCTTGTTAGCAGTGCCACTTATGAATTTTTATACAGAAAAAAATCGGCTCGTACTGTTTTTCTGAAGAAGAAATGTACACTTTTGATGTGTGTATAATGTCATGTAATATAGCCAGATATATTCATCATTATTCTGGCTTTTTATGCCTAATGTGATTTTTGCAGAACAAGTTGGAATGCTTTACTGTGCCTATAGTTTATGTGAAGTAAAGTTGAAATATACAATGTTAAGTTGTCAATCTCGCCTTCATTCTTGCTGGATGGGTTCGGAGCCGATCCTTGGCTCCGACTCGGCACTTGCTTTAGCTTAGGAACTCCTTTTACCAGCTCGAGGCAACCCTATATCCCATGATGCAAGGCGGAACCACCACAGATCTCGTTTGCCGCTTAGCGAAAGAGGTCTCCTTTACCAGCAGAGGTAAGTGAATTTCTTGTCAAAGAAAGAGAAGCTTAGTTAGGGTTTTATTTTCCCCTTTTAGTCATAGTATAGTCTGTAGTGAATTACAGCCCACCCTATTCCCTTGTTTTTCAAACTTTTATAACCTTTTTAAACCTTTAGTGTAAAAGTTTTAGTTAGGCCTAAAACTCCAGTTGTTAATCCCTTCCTGTGTGTTGTGTGTAGGGGATTAATTTTGTGTGTTTGTTGGGGTTTGTGTGTGTTTCTTCCACCTAGGATATGTCTAGGGAAGGCAAGGTCTCAGGCTTCAAGAAGTGTGACTCGTGCTGTCAGAAAATGTCTCTGACAGACGGTCACACTTCTTGTGTTTATTGCCTGGGGCCTTTGCACCTGCAGGACTCCTGTGCTTTGTGTCACTCCTTTAGCCAGAGAGTCCTGCAGGAAAGGAGGAATAAACTTATCCTCCGTGGCTTACTTAAGCCAGAAGGTTCTCCCTCTAAAGCAGGGTCTGGGAAACCTTCTAAGCCACCGAAGGCTCAGGCTTCAGTTTCCAAGCCTCCTCCGGTGGCTCCGGCTGGAACCGATGTATCTGCCTCGAAAGTAGTGGGTTCGGTGCCGGCTGGTTCCGGTACCTTATCTACTGTAGCCTTGTCGGCTCCGGCTGGAGCCAACACTTTATCCAGCATCGGAGCCGAGAAACCTTCGGCTCCATCTGGAGTTCAGGGGACTTCGGCTCCGATGGCTCCGTCCCGAAAGAGATCTCGGTCCCCTTTACTGGGTATCCACTCGG
Organism: Protopterus annectens; assembly: GCF_019279795.1. Taxonomy (NCBI): domain Eukaryota; kingdom Metazoa; phylum Chordata; order Ceratodontiformes; family Protopteridae; genus Protopterus; species Protopterus annectens. The sequence goes on from NC_056739.1 coordinate 1,492,698,597, forward strand.
CTCCGGGGTCCCCTCTTTTGTCGGAGCGGAGCCATCGGAGCCGATCTTCGAGATCTTCCAGGCTGTCTGACCACGACTTAAGAGGGTGGTAAGCAGGCTGTTGAAGTCTCAGGCACTGGCCCAAATGCTCCATAGCCCGTCTCAACAGACTTGGCTATAGCCTCACCCTTGAACTTCCTCCTCCGACTCCACATCAGAGTTCGGAGCTGGAGCTTCGGGACAGCGACTGTTTCGTGCGGAGCCGATACATCCTTCGGCTCCGTCATCCTCGGCTCCGATCTCCTCCTTGAGACCTTCCTTGGAGGGATCCGGTCGTCGGGTTTCCCTTGTCGGCTCCGAGGGCTAGTGGCATCGGACCCTTGTCCGACCCCGCTCTCCCTCTCAGGGCTTCGGCTTTGGTAAGCTCGGCGCCGACATCGGCCTCGAGCCTTCCCTCTCAGTGGAGCCGGGCATTCCTGTTTCCTCGGGCGGGATATTCCGGCCTCCCGGGAGGGAGCCTTTGAGGTGATGAGGAGTGTCCTGGCCTCTGAGCCTGGTCAACGGTCCATCCCTCTAGCTCCTCCCTCATCAGTGCCTGCAGGCGCCTCTTGCCAGCCTCTTGCTCTCAGGCCCAGGGATCCATCGCCCCAGGTTTCCCCATTGGGAATTTCCTCCTCTTCCGAGGTTTCTCCTGATCCTGCAGGGGAACCCCCTCGGAAGAGGACGTGTAAGAGGAAACACACAGACTCCCCTGAGTCTACTACATCTGATACCGACTTAGATGAGTCGGAGGGTTCCCCACGGTCCCCCTCTGAGGATGTCTCCTTTTCAGACATCCTTGAGCTCCTCAAACAGAGGGGAATTGGCCTCCATTGGACCCCTCCGAGGATGAGTCGGTATACCTGGAGGCTTTTGGATCCCGACCCTCCACCTCCTGGGTGTCTCCGCCTTGACCCACTGATGCAGGTAGTGGCTCGGAAGGCGTGGGCGCTCCAGATTCTGTGGAACCTGTCCCCAGGAGACCATCCAAATTCATCACGGCCCCTTCGGACAAACAGTTCCTTTCCAAGGGTGTCTCTGTGGATGCTATGGTGGTGGCGGCGGCCACTAAGAAGGAACTGGCGGATCCTTCAGTACCTGTCCATCCTCCTAACAAGGATTCTAGGACCATGGACAGGTATGGAAAGCGGATGTTTTCTTCAGCGACTTTTGCTATGCATTCGCTGAATTATCTTTGTCACTTCACCAGGCTTCAACGAGATATTCTCAAGGAACTGGGTGAAGTAGTCCAGGATCCTTCTGCTGCTGGGGCTCAGGAAAAGATTGCCTCGCAGCTTGCAATCCTGAATTCCATATCTAACTCCTCCATGCGGCTCATATCCTGTGCAGCCGATGGAGCGAGCAGGGCCGCAGGCACAGGAGTTGCTCTTAGACGCCAAGCCTGGATGCGGCTTTGTAATTTTGCGGACCCCTTTAAGGCGTCCTTCACTAATACCCCCTTTGATGGTTCGGCTTTGTTCGGACCTCAGGTGAAGGATACCTTGACCAGGTGTGAGCAGGATGGTAAAACTCTTTCTGCCGTTGGAGTCCAGTTTTCCACTCCTTCTAGACCATATCCCAAGGGTCAGAAGGGGGGGAAGATGTGGTTCCGTAAAGCCCAAGGAGCTACACCGGACGCATGTGGTCAGTTTACCCCCAGAGGCAGAGGGGGTAACAATAATAGACGCCGCCCTAGAGGCGGGGGGGGGTCCTCAGAACCAGGGCAACAGGGAGTCTCTTCCTGAGAAGCCCTTTCAGCATCCCTGAGGTGTTGCCCGACTGTCCACCCTTGGAGGCAGTCGGGGGAAGGATTTTTCTGTACCCAGTAGCCTGGCAATCCCTATCTCAAGAGATGTGGGTACAGTCGATCATATCCGAGGGTTACAAAATCCCCTTCGAAAGGTTTCCCATACCTCTACAATCCCTTCCAGACATCTCACCCGGTCAAAGGGATTTCGCAGAACAGGAGGTTTCAAAGCTCCTAGAAAAAAGAGCCGTCCAGACTGTGCCGGCAGACCAGGTAGGATCCGGCGTCTACTCGAGATTCTTTTTGGTCCCCAAAAGGACGGGAGATTGGAGACCAATATTAGACCTGAGCAATCTAAACAGATTTGTCAAGAAGGCAAGATTCCGGATGGTCACGCTTCAGTCCATTCTGCCCTTTCTGGGCAAGGACAACTGGATGTGCTCTATAGACCTTCAGGATGCGTACTATCACATAAAGATTCACAGACGCCCAGAAGGTTTCTCCGCTTGCTAGGGACCAGTCATTACCAATTCAGAGCACTGCCCTTTGGCCTCACTTTAGCCCCCAGAGTGTTTACCAAATGCATGGCAGTGGTCACAGCTCATCTGAGACGTCAAGGATTCCAGGTGTTTCCCTACTTGGACGACTGGCTCCTCTCCGCCACCACCAAGTGTCAGCTTCTTCAGTCCAGAGACTACACTCTACAGCTTTGGAGGAGTTTGGGAATTTCAGTAAATTTCGAAAAATCTTCTCTGCTGCCTTGCCAATCTATCACCTTTATAGGCGAGAATTAAACACCGTCAAAATGTTAGCCAGACTAACAGATCAAAGAATTCTGGACATCCAAAAATTTGTTCGGCTTCTATTGCAAAGCAACAAGATCAAAGCCAGATTTATACTGAAGGTTCTAGGTCTTATGGCTGCAGCCATTGTTCTTCTACCACTGGCTCGCTTCCACATGCGTCTTCTGCAGTGGATGCTATTCACGCAGTGGTCGTACCACAGTCTCCCGATGAGGCACGAAATCTTGGTCACACAGTCGTGCAGAGCTCATCTGAACTGGTGGATATCTTCCCCTCTTCTTCATCAGGGCTGACCCTTTATTCCCCCTCCTCCAGTTGCCACAGTCACTACGGATGCCTCTCTGATCGGGTGGGGGGGCATTATCAGGGCAGGATGGTCCACGGGACGTGGCAACCCATAGAATACCATCTGCACATAAATGTCCTGGAGATGAGAGCAGTGCTTTTAACGTTGCAAGCCCTCAACGACTTTCTTCCCACGGGGACTATTGCAGTACAAACGGACAACATGTCCGTGGTCTGGTACATCAACAAACAGGGCGGGACCAGGTCCTATCCGTTATGTCGAGAAGCTCTCAGACTTTGGCAATGGGCGATCTCTTCTCAGCGGTTTCTGATAGCAACGCACATCCCTGGCAGGTCCAACCTATTAGCGGACAGGCTGAGCAGATCCATTCTGATGCCTCACGAGTGGTCTCTCAATCAATCTGTAGTGGATCAGATTTTTCTGAAGTGGGGCACTCCTTGTTGCGATCTTTTTGCTACTCCTCAAAACAACAAGTGCCCCAATTTTTTCACACTCTTTCCCCTTCCAGGCCAACCCCTGAGAGACTCTCTAACCCAGGATTGGCCCCGGGGAATTCTGTACGCTTTTCCTCCCTTTCCCTTGATTCCACAAGTCATTCAGAAAGCCACCATTTTGAGAGCCAAGTTGATCCTCATTGCCCCATATTGGCCTCGACAAATTTGGTTTCCGTCTCTGCATCGTCACCTTCTGGTGCAGCCCTGGCATCTGGACCCAGTTCCGGATCTCTTGATCCACCAGTCGGGTCAGCAGCACCGGGCCATTCATTCTCTCAACCTCACTGCTTGGTTGCTCCACTTCCTACCCTAGCCAGGCTACCGATGATTTCGGACTCAGTCAGAGACATTTTAGTGTCTTCCTTGAAGTCGTCCACTGGGACTGTTTATGCTAGCAAGTGGCGACATTTTTCTATTTGGGCAAATTCCAGAAATATTGATCCCTTTACTGCTCCTGTACATTCGGTTTTAGATTTCCTGGCGGAGGTTTTTCATTCAGGAGCCTCGTCATCTACAGTCAAAGTACAACTGGCTGCTATTTCCAAGTATCATGTTGGCTTGCATGACAATAACATTATGTCTCATAGATTATGCAAGGCCTTTCTGAGAGGAGTTTTTCTCCTAAAACCACCTATAAAGCATCCTCCTCCGCAATGGGATCTAAACTTAATGTTGGCATCCTTGATACTACCTCCCTTGAACCGTCTGCTTCATGTTCTTTGAAGTTATTGACCTGGAAAACTATATTTTTACTGGCTGTCACTTCTGCAAGAAGGGTTTCCGAGATTCAAGCTCTCTGCATTCGTTCCCCTTATTTGGTTTTCATAAGGACAGGGTATCATTAAGAACTAACCCTTCCTTTCTCCCCAAAGTCGTATCTCAAACCAACATTAACCAATCTATAGACCTACCAGTCTTTTTCCCAAACTATTCCGACAGAGCTGAACAGAAACTGCATTTTTTGGATGTCCATCGTCAGTTCAGGTACTATTTGCATAGAACTAAACAATTCAGAAAATCGGACCAATTATTTGTCTCCTATGCAGAAAACAGGATAGGTCTTCCAGTCTCTAAAGTGACCTTATCCAGATGGTTGACTTCCACTATTTCCTATGTGTACTCTCTCAGAGGCAAGCAGCTATCTTCTAAGCCAAAAGCACACTCAACCAGGAGTCTATCCACTTCTGCAGCTTTTCAGGATAGACTACCCATTGATACCATTTGTGCAGCAGCTACTTGGGCTACGCCTCATACCTTTGTCTCTCATTACAAGTTGGACTTGGCCTCCAGAGATAGGACCAGTTTTGGTTCCACAGTTCTCAAGAGTCTGTTCCATTGAGCCACCCGGGATACAGGTGCTAGGGACGCGGTCCCATCCAGCAAGAATGAAGGCGAGATTGACAACTTAACATTTAGAAGTTATGTACCTACCATAACGTTCCATGTTAGTTGTCTTCTCGCCTTCTTTCTTGCGTCCCTCCCTCCTTCCCCCTGGCCTGGACAGATCTTGAAGAGTTCCTATTAGGTTGTTTCCTCCTGAGCCTTCATATGAGGACTTCTATTAGGAACTTGTGTTCCTAATTATGTTAGGATAGTCTTTAGCAGGGTAGGTTAGCTACTAAATGAGATCTGAGGTAGTTCCGCCTTGCATCATGGGATATAGGGTTGCCTCGAGCTGGTAAAAGGAGTTCCTAAGCTAAAGCAAGTGCCGAGTCGGAGCCGATCCCATCCAGCAAGAAAGAAGGCGAGAGAAGACAACTAACATGGAACGTTATGGTAGGTACATAACTTCTAATTTGTAGGCCATTATTTTTTATTACAGACAGGCATCTGAGGTATACAGAGTCAATAAAGTCACTCTAACTACTGTGTGGGCTGTCTGTGGATTATGGTATCTTACTCTCTTGTCATCTGTTTGACCCGCGGTGGTGGTGCTGTGGTAGCGTTGTCACCTCACAGTAAGACGCTGCCCGGTTTGATTCTCAGCTAGAGCGTTTTCTGCATGGAGACATGCATGAATGGGCGGACCTTCGTTGAAGGTTGTGCGTCAGGCCTGGCAAGCCAGTACGTAAAAATCAATTGCCAATTATTAGCGGACTGGAGTTCTGCTGTGGCGACCCCTAACCGGGAAAAGCCGAAAGACACAAACAAACTCTCTTGTCATCTGTTTAGTTTAAACACTCATTTATTTAGGTTTTCAGAACCAATGTATCATTTTTGAACACTTTGGTTATTGTGAGTTTGAATGAAATAGACGTGAATGACATTACTGTGGCCAGTTTTAATCACACTCAGTCATCTGAGATGTATTATATTAACAAAGTGGCTATAACCCCTGGATAGGTGTGGAGAACTGTCTGGGGATAAAAACAACTTAACCTCTTGTCACTTGCATACTTTTAACAGTCTTAAATCAGATTTTGCAGGATTAGTGTGCATTTGTTGGAAGTAAGATAGAATATTTTACTGTGGCTACTATCTGTGTGAAACAAGCTTGAAATGCATTACTGTGGGTGTCAAAGGTGTACTTGTTAACTAAGTGGCTATAATTGCTGGGAAGGGGCATGAGGCCATCAAAGAAAGTAAAATTTCCCTTTACATTTGCTCGTTTAACTCATTAACACCTGTGTGGTGTGGAATGTCACACCTTTAGCAGTCTTCATACTCCTTACATTCCAGAGAATTTTCTGATAATTAAGCTTAAACACATAAGATAAACAAATGTAAATATTTTCTGAACAATAAAAGCTATTAAATTTGCATAAATAACAATATCAGTAAGAAGTATTATTTACAGTGATGCTATTCAGTGCTTTCTTAGTCTTGTCCATAAATCCTGTAATATATCACAAGACACGCAAGCCCCAAATTATACTTTTCTTAACTTTCACAAACAAATTTTGATATCTTGAAAATTATAGATATTGTTTGAACATTGTTATTAACCAGACATAAGCTTTCACATGGTAACAAGAAATCCTCTGTAAGTGCATGTTTATTGGAATATTTACAGAAATATGAACACTTTTGTTTAAATGTATAACTAGCAAAACAAATATTACTGGATATCTCTCAAGATGTGGATAGTGCATATATTATATCACAAGACACGCAAGCCCCAAATTAGACTTTTCTTAACTTTCACAAACAAATTTTGATATCTTGAAAATTATAGATATTGTTTGAACATTGTTGTTAACCAGACATAAGCTTTCACATGGTAACAAGAAATCCTCTGTAAGTGCATGTTTATTGGAATATTTACAGAAATATGAACACTTTTGTTTAAATGTATAACTAGCAAAACAAATATTACTGGATATCTCTCAAGATGTGGATAGTGCAGATATTAGCTACAGTTTTCTTCACAACATCAAGGTTTCACCTAATGTCATTCTCCAGTTTGTACACCACTTGATTTTTGAAGAATTAAGTACATATGGAAATACTTATTTTCATAATTACTAACGAACAGCTAGCAACATTTCCAGAATAGTGTGATATAAACTGCCATTTTCAGTAAATTGCTCAGTCTCCCCACATTGCTGTATCCCACCATCCACCTCAAACGAATGTAGGTCTGTCAGTCATAAAAATGTGAATATAAATATGAAAATATGAATAATAATTGTGAAGCAGAGATTAATATCTCCTCAGCGGGACTTCCTAGATTAACAATTTTAGAGTCATTTTGTTAATAATTCTTTGCCTTTCTAATACTGTCTATTATTAGCTGGTAAGTCACATAGTCAAAGAAGCAAGACCCTAAAAAAGCTGTGGATGTCATAAGGAGGTGTAAGTGTGAACTGGAAGTATACAAAAAATACAATGTGAGAGTGTTCAATCTCGCCGTTTGTTCTTACACATGGGTTCGGAGACGATCCTCGGCTCCGAGTCGGCTGCTTAGCAAAGCTCTGCATCGAGAAGAAGCTCGAGACCAACCTATCTCCCATAATTCCCTCTGCCCTTACCTCAGATCTAGTTTGCCCCTGCAACGTTCGCATAATTTTCGATGAGCTCAGACCAACTGGCAGATAAGATACTTTTTTTCTAGGATTCTTAGAAAATTCTTTAGTATTTTGAAATTGAGACCTTATTAGTGTGTGTGTGTGCATGAGTCAGGGGTTTCTTAACTTTCTATATATAGTATATAGAGTTTTAGTTAGGTTTCCCTCGGGGCCTACCCCACCCACTAATTCTACTGAATTTAGGCTGAATCACAATAGCTTTTTTCTTTGCTATTGGCTTTGTTAGGATTTGAGTAAAACACTAATATAACTTGTTAGTAACATCCTTAGTGTTTTTGGCTGTGACTGTCTTTCAAGTTGTTCAGGACTGTGTAGTATATATATATATATATATATATATATATATATATATATATATATATATATATATATATATATATATATATATATATATATTTACTGGCTTTGACAAAATTACCTGATTTGACTGTTTTTTTCCTTAAAAATGTCTGAAAAAGCAAAGTCAGGGTTCAAAAGGTGCCAATGTGGACAGATAATGTCTGTCACAGATAACCATAGCTCCTGTGTCTACTGTCTTGGCCCTCTCCATCTGCAAGAAGACTGTTCCATTTGTCATTCTTTCAGTGGAAGGGTCATGACAGATAGGCGCAGGAAGCTTATGGATAGAGGCCTTTTGAAGCCTGCCTTTCAAGAGGCTCTTGATAAATCAGACCAGGCATCTAAATCCTCGAAGGAGTCGAAGACGTCGGAGCCCATGTCATCGGCTCCGAGCTCTTCATTTAAGGTTCGTTCACCGGTTCCACAGACTTCGGGGCTGAGTGTCGAACTTCTGTCTGTCACCGAGCCTCGAGTCTTGGAACCGGTGACGGAGCTTCCACCTCCTGTGCTTTTGAGGTCGGCTCCGTCTTCAATTCCTTCGACTCGTTCTTCCAGACCCCTCTCTGACTCCGACGTAGATCGTGTGGTGCAGAAGTTAATGGAGAATACGGCCTTGTCCAAACTCATCTCAGTCTCCTCCCAGTTGGTGTCGAGACTCGAAGGCCTTCCTTTATCTACATCTGTTCCTCCTCCGAGGCCTATTCAGCCTTCGGAGCCGGGAGAGGCTGATCTGATGATCGTGGAGCCCTCGGTGCCAGAGCCGTCTTTCTCTCAGTCGGCACCGTTCACCTCGACTCCGACGGATCCATTACCGGAATCGCGGAGCCGACGATCTATCCTTGGTTCCGGGACCGAGAGTCGAACTGATGTTTCGGTTCCGACTCTCCCTCTCGGTGCCTCGGCATGGATCACTTCGGCTCCGTCTTCAGGGTCGATGCCCTCGGCCCCTGCCTCGGGGATCCCTCCGCATTCTTCGGAACTGGGGGATTCCTCGACTCGGGGCCCGGGGGCCTTCGACCTTATGAGGAAGGTGCTGTCGACTCAGACAACCACTTCAGCAGAGACGGCTTCTCCTTCCCATAAAGGCCCGTTATCCTCTTCTGCACCCACGGCTACTCAAAAGCGTCGAGCACCAGTGTCTCAGCCGCTCCCAGAGGGAGCCCCCTCTTCCTCGGAGGCTTCATCGGATGCTCCCCCCGAGGAAGTCCCGAGGAAAAGATTGTGTAAGAGGAGGCACTTGGATTCTCCACAAGAGTCCTTAACATCGGACACTGACTTGGAGGAGTCAGAAAGGTCCCCAAAATCACCCTCAGAGGATGTCTCCTTTTCTGACATCCTGGAGATCCTAAAACAGAGAGGTGATTGGCAAGCCCTACCCCCTTCTGAGGATGAGTCAGTCTTGCTGAAGGCATTCGGTGCTCGCCCTTCTTCCTCCTGGGTCACTCCGCCCTTCGATGAGTTGATGGATTTGATTGCTCGAAGGGCATGGGAGACACCTGACACAGTGGAGCCAGTCCCTAGAAAGCCTAATAAATACATTATGGCCCCTCAGGACAAGGCATACCTCACAAAGGGAGTTCTAGTGGACGCTATGGTGGTGGCAGCTGCCACTAAAAAGGAGATGTCTGAATCTTCCTCATCTGTCCATCCGCCTAACAGAGATTCTAGGACTATGGACAGGTATGGGAAGCGCATTTTTAGTTCAGCGACTTTTTCCATGCGATCGCTGAACTATTTGACACATTTCACACGTTTACAGAGGGATCTAGCCAAAGAGTTGGGAGATACCCTCCAGGGTACTACAGATGTTGCTGTCGCGGAAAAGGTTACAGCACAGCTCAATACCCTTACATCAATTGTGAACTCGTCCATGAGGCTCATCTCGTATGCAGCCAAAGGGTCGAGTAGGGCTGCGGCTTCAGCGATTGCTCTCCGTAGACAATCTTGGATGTGCTTATGCTCCTTTGCGGAAGCCTTCAAGTCTTCCTTTACTAACGCCCCATTTGATGGAGCCACTCTCTTTGGCCCCAAAGTAAAGGAGACCCTTACCCGGTGTGAGCAAGAGGGAAAGACTCTGTCTGCTGTCGGAGTCCATTTTTCCACCCCATCCAGACCGTACCCCAAAGGGCAACGAGGTGGGAAAATGTGGTTTCGTAAACCCCAGGGTTCTTTCCCAAACACACAGGGTGATGCCCCCTCCAGAGGCAGAGGGGGGGGCAGAAGTGGAAGACATCGCCCTGGTGGCAGAGGGGGTCCGCAAAACCAAGGTGACAGGGATACGCTCCCTGGGAAGCCTTTCCAGCACTCCTGAAAGGAGGCCCGACTGTCCTGCTCTGGAGGCAGTCGGGGGTCGCTTAGCTTTATACCCTCAGGCCTGGCAAAGAATTACCTCAGACAGATGGGTAAAAAGCATTATTACCAGAGGTTACAAAATTCCATTTCTATTTCCCCCGTTACCGCAGAAAAGATTCCCAGATGTACCGCCCCATCTGCGAGAACCTGCAGCTATAGAAATTTTAAAGCTGCTAGAAAAAAAGAGTCATCCAACCAGTCCCAGCGGACCAAAGAGGATTCGGAACTTACTCAAGGTTCTTTTTAGTTCCAAAAAGACAGGGGACTGGAGGCCAATTCTGGACCTAAGCAATCTCAATACCTTCGTCAAGAAAGAAAAGTTCCGGATGGTCACGCTTCAATCGATCCTTCCATTCTTACAGAAGAACGACTGGATGTGCTCAATAGATCTCAAGGACGCATACTACCACATCAAAATGGCCAGAGCGTCCAGGGATCACTTGCGCTTCAGGCTGGGAGCCAGTCACTATCAGTTTCGGGCCCTGCCCTTTGGTCTAACCTCAGCCCCCAGGGTTTTCACCAAATGCTTGGCAGTGGTAGCGTCTCACATGAGACACCTAGGATTCCAGGTGTTTCCGTATCTGGACGACTGGCTCCTTACTGACACCACCGAGCGTCGACTAATACAGGCCAGGGATTACACACTCGAGCTTTGTGTTCAACTCGGAATTTCCATAAATTTCGAAAAATCTGCATTACAGCCGTCACAGCATATCTCATTCATAGGAGCAGATTTGGATACCTGTTGCTTGATTCTAAGACTTCCCCCAGAAAGAATAGCCTCTCTACAGAATCACATATCTCTACTCCTGTTGTCCAAGAAATCCCTGGCCAAACTGGTTCTAAAAGTTTTGGGACTCATGTCAGCTTCCCTCATTGCAATACCTTTGGGAAGACAGCACATGAGAGTTCTTCAATGGCTGCTGTTCACACAAAGGTCGTTCCAACAGTTACCGCTGACACACGAAATTCACATCACGAACATCTGCAAGACACACCTATCTTGGTGGCTACAGAATTGCAATCTCACCGGCGGCCAGCCATTTGTGCTGCCTACTCCAACAGCTATGGTGACCAAGGACGCTTCCCTGATAGGGTGGGGGGGCATCTTTCAGGGACAGACAGTCCAAGGCGAATGGACCAATCTAGAGTACAACCTGCACATCAATGTTCTGGAGATGAAGGCAGTGTTCCTAGTGTTGCAACACTTTGCTCCCCTTCTACCTCTAGGGACCATTGCAGTTCAAACGGACAACATGTCCGTAGTCTGGTACATAAACAAGCAAGGGGGAACCAAATCTTACCAGTTGTGCAGAGAGGCCATGTGAATTTGGCAGTGGGCAGAGTCCACGGGTCGCTTTCTGATAGCAACGCACATCCCGGGGTTATCCAATGTCATAGCGGACAGGTTGAGCAGAGCCATCCTGTTACCTCACGAGTGGTCCCTCAAACAGACAATAGTGGACATGATATTCCGCAAGTGGGGCCAGCCTTGCTGCGATCCATTTGCGTCTCCAATGAACGCCAAATGCAGAAGCTACTTCGCCCTATTACCCCCGCCAGGGGAAGTCCCCAGGGATGCTCTGATTCACGATTGGCCCCCGGGTCTCCTGTACGCCTTCCCTCCTATACCTCTGAAACCAAGATTTCTGCAGAAAGCCAAGAATCTGGAAAGGACTGTAATTCTCATTGCCCCATTCTGGCCTCGTCAAATTTCGTTTCCCTTTCTTCAAGCACACCTAATACGGGAGCCCTAGATCCTGGACCCAGAGCCGGATCTACTGACCCATTCATCAGGGGCTCCCCACCCATCGCTCCTGTCCCTTAGACTAGCAGCTTGGCTGCTCCGCTTCCCTTCTTAGCCAGGTCTGATCTTCTTTCTCCTGCGGTTCAGAACATTCTGGTAGCCTCTCATAAAGCTTCCACTACAAAAATTTACACTAGTAAGTGGAAGCGCTTTGTATATTGGGCAACTGCACAACATTTAGATCCCTTAATAGCCCCGCTAAACAAAGTTTTAGAGTTTCTATCCATACTATTTCACCAAGGAGCTTCTTCTGCCACCTTGAGGGTTCAATTGGCTGCTATTTCAAACTTTCATGTAGGAGAGAATGGGGCACCTATTATGACTCATAGGCTTTGTAAAGCTTTTCTAAAAGGGTCTTTTCATATTAGACCACCAGTCAGGTTCCCTACAGCTCCGTGGAATCTAAACCTCCTTTTATCCCAACTAATGCTACCACCCTTTGAACCAGCCTCATCTTGTTCTTTAAAGCTCTTGTCATGGAAAACTCTCTTTCTAGTAGCTATCACTTCAGCCAGACGGGAGTCAGAACTTCAAGCTCTTTCCATTAAGCACCCATATTTGATTTTTCACCCGGATAGGGTATCCCTACGCACCAACCCATCCTTTCTTCCCAAGGTTTGTTCAGTCAACAACATTAATCAATCCATTGAACTTCCCACATTTTTCAAGAACCATTCCAATAAGCTGGAATATATGTTACACAAGTTGGATGTTCATAGACAACTCAGATTCTATTTAGATAGAACAAAGGATCACAGAAAAACAGACTAACTCTTTATAGCCTTTGCGGACAGCAGAAAGGGCATGGCAGTGATGAAGCGTACTCTCTCCAAATGGCTATCTGATTGTATTACCTTTGTTTATACTGCTACTGAGCAGAATTTACCCACCAAACCAAAAGGACATTCTACTAGATCAGTCTCTACATCTCTGGCTCATGCGGCCCGCCTACCATTAGACACTATTTGTGCGGCCGCCACTTGGTCTAAACCACATACGTTCATCACTCATTACAAAGTGGATAGGATTTCCAGGGACAGGGCAACCTTTGGTTCCACTGTGCTCAGGAACGTTCTTCCGTGAGTCTCTCAGGGTCACGGAGCTAGGGATGCTACCCATGTGTAAGAACAAACGGCGAGATTGAACACTCTCACATAAAGAAGTTATGTCCTTACCATAACGTTCCATGTGGAGTGTTCATCTCGCCTTTGTTCTTACATTCCCACCCTCCCACCCTCAGGTCAGGAAGAACGTCCAGTTTAGAGGTCTGGTTTGGTTCTCCCGCTTCTGATTTCTCTCTGCTGTTACTGCTGGTTTCAGCTAGGCCTTGGTATGTATATTTGTATGTTTTCATTCCCGTTGGGATCTGGTATTGTTTTGCAAACTAGATCTGAGGTGTAAGGGCAGAGGGAATTGTGGGAGATAGGTTGGTCTTGAGCTTCTTCTCGATGCAGAGCTTTGCTAAGCGGCCGACTCGGAGCCGAGGATCGGCTCCGAACCCATGTGTAAGAACAAAGGCGAGATGAACACTCCACATGGAACGTTATGGTAAGGACATAACTTCTTTTTTTGGGCTTCTGTGAGTTAAACATTCATTAGTCTGATGTTGCAGGACTATTGTGCATTTGTAAGTTGGAATACTTTACTGTGGCTGTTGTGTGTATGAAACAAACTTGAAATACATCACTATTTCAATTATTATTTTCTTATCATATAAATATAATTGCTGGGCCTATCTTTGGATGAAAATGACTAACCCTGCTGTCATGCTAAAGTTAAACAGTAATTAGTCTGGCTTTATTTGACTAGTGTGCATTTTTTGTAAAGTAATTTGGAATACTTTTATGTGACCATTATTTTTTCCTAACCAGACTTGTGAGGTGTACACAATCAAAGGAGAAGTAACAGTCATTTGAGGGGTCTTTTATTGTTGAAATGTTCTAAAATGGGTAATTTTGTTATTACTCATTTGTAAATTTTGTTTTATTTCTAGCTGTGAAAATGTTCAAGACTACAGACTTAAACACACTCAAAGTTCCATTTTTATACAGTAAACTGTTTATTCAGCAATAAATGTAAATTTTAAAGCAGTCAGGAAGGTAAATCGAAATGGCACACAAATGTTTGCATGATCCTAAAAATAAGTTTAGGGGTATGGTGTGAAAGCCAGCCAGGGCCCAGGGTACATTTATTCTGACATTAACTGTCATTGTGTCATGTTACTGTGACTCAGAAACATTTGTCAAATTATTGTCAATTCCTAAATCAGCCTGTTTTTCTGCCTCAGCGTCTGCAGATGGAACTGTAGTCTGTCCTGTGAAGACAAACACACACACAAAAGTACTGGAGTGAGCATAGCAACCTGTGCTACAAATGTGTCTCTGTACTATACATGCTAAGAGTGTCCATTAAAACATACCATGCAACCCTAGCTTACCTTTGTAACCAAGCTAATATTTCTGGATACCTGATGTTTTTCTAGCTAAAATAAGTAATACATGCTGTCTTCATACTGACTGTAGCCTCTGAGTATAATGCTGCTGTTGTACAGAAATCCACTATAGGTCATAGTTACCTGGTGCCATCATTCTGTGAGCTGTGTGGAGATTGGTCTGTCCTGTTTCCCATGGATAATCAGCTAAGAGCAATCCCAGTGCCACCATCACACTGCAGTGATACCAGAATACTTTTCTGGCTCTGTTAACTTGCTGCTCCCCATTGCCACACCCCCACTCCCATTTTCTTTAGCCAACCTCTCAACTGTTGTGATATGTACCTTTTCTTTGGCATGATGCAATATGCTAGTACCATGCTTACAACATTGCTGAATGACCAGCTGTGACCCTACCATAGCATTCATTTCATAGGTTCTTGCTAGGCTGTTGATCTTGAAGCTTAGCCATGCATTCCCAAGAGGCTTATAGCCCTTGTATTATAAATTTGAATAACCCAGAGACCTTTTATTTTGGGTAAGAATAGCCTACAACCCATGTTACCCCTATCAATAAGGGACAAATGTATTAAACCAAGGGTGAATTTGTGGATTCACATATATTCATCCAGATTGCACTTTAATAGAGTAAGGGATATTATTTGCTTCCTGCAGAGAGGAAGATGCCACAAGAAAAGTGGTATTCTCTGTGATACATATCTATCTCTCCATCATGTTCCTTTTATGTTGCAGAAGAGATTAGGAGCTCTCAAATGGGTAATTATGTAACCATTGGACTTCCAGATATGCAGTAGATCTGAAAGGATTGGGTCAACTGAGGCTCTGCAAGCAAGATAAAGATCACCTCTTAGTAGCCTATAACATACCAAGAAAAGGGATAGGTTGTGAAGATTGGTAGAAATGGGTGAAGGCTGCCAGCCTAGTCAAATAGAATTTGGTACATAATTCTATCATTTGTAAATACTGTGAAATGTTGAACTTAAAGCAATGTGGCAACATTGCCCTCTGCTGTAAAGAAAGCTAAGTCAAGCATTTCTTTTTGGTCCTTTGAAATTAAACTTACTTTATGTCTGTTCCTTTGAAGTAAGAATTTGGAGTCGATGAGTCTGGAGTAAGCATCCTGCCTATTGTTTTAAGGCTAAAGTTAATGGCCAGAATTTACGTGTGGAATGTCCTTTATTGCTCTAAGTGTAAAATAATGTAAATGCAGTTTCTGTCAGCCTGGGAACACCAGAGAAGTGTAAAAGATGATGTAATGTTTAGCAGGACTGCAGTTTCAATTTAAACAGTGAGAACTAGAGATTATTAAGCATTTTTGTCTTGAATCATCCAACTCAGCACTGCCTTATGCTCTCTTTATGTAAGTAGTATGTTAAAACTGTGTTTTCTCCTAGAAGTAGCTAGGAATTAGAAAGTTTAGACTAAGTGTTTTTCTGTGATGTCAGAACTGTACTACTGATTTATTTTAAGTATTTCTGTGTGATCTCTGAACTCTCTTGACTAGCACTGACTGTGTAGTAGAAAGTATTGTCTTGTGGTTTTAATTATTTATTATTAAATATTTAAAAACCTTTTAACTGTGGCTGGTTTGTGTAGAGATAGTTTAAGCTCTAGAGTACATTACATATTTATAAAGTTTACTGTTCAGGTCACTCCAAATAAGCATTGACTGTTTAGTCACATCTACCAATTGGATATTAATATTGCACAGTAATAATTGGACACCCTTTTAAGGGCCTTTGAGTAGCTGATAAATATTAGCTGGGTGGTGGCAAGTGGTACTACTGTATAGTCTGCGTAAAAAGGGCACAGCTGGAGAACCTGTGCCAGCCTTCCCCAGAAGTGTCTGTGTTGCTGTATAAACTCTTATCTCAATGTGTGTGTGTGTGTCAGCTACTTGGGCAGGGACACGAAGCACTGGTTGGACAGAGAGGGTGCTGGAGGTTTTAGCTTGCCCAGCTAGACTGAGATTTGGACTCTATAGCTGTGCCAGTGGGAAATCTTATTGGGGACCTGGGTAGCAAGGGAGCTACCAGCCCCGGACTGACTGTGATGTCTGTGTGCTCTTAAGGGAAATTGCACTTTACTGTGTGTATTTGTTATCCTTTCCTCATATATGAGATGCCCTCTCTGGTGTTAGTGGTGAGGATTGAGACTCCTTGATTGCTGGGCCAGGGCATGGACATCACACAGGTCTTTGAGATAATCAGTGTAGCTTTTATGATTTAGGCCCTTGATTTTCTTGGTGAGAAAGTGCTGTGGATATTCAAGTTGTATCAAGAGTTTGGATAGGAAAATTCTGAAGGGGCATTATACTCAATAATTGGCCTAATAAGTGTCACATGTAGTGGACTGATCACATCCATATGCCCAGATGTCATACCCGTACTAATACGCTGTGCAATGAAAAAGATCTTTCATACAATAGTGAACACATGGTAATAGAAGAACAGTTATTGTCTACATAGGCCGCCAATTCCCTAACTACTGGATCAATTTTCAGGGGTGTGTTGTCAATGTGATAATTATAGAGTATGTTAAGCTTTTTCA